>NC_077227.1:320810222-321110222 GCF_027887165.1 Monodelphis domestica | reverse complement strand
GTGTTCTTGAAGTGTCAGAATCTACTCCAGACTTATTAGATGAAGAAAATGAAAGTAAAAATGAAATGCTAAAATGCAGCCATAAAAGTGGAGTGGACATAGATAATTTAGATTCTAATCTCCCTGTACTACTGAGTGAAAATGCAGAAACTGATGATATACCAGAACTCAAACCCATATGTTTTCTTGAAAATGATGAGCAAAATAGTCAAGAGTCTCCCAATGAAGAACAAGTTGATTTTACTGAATTACAAAAAGCAGATGAAACAAAACATGAACTAATAATTCAAGATACTGAAAGCACTTCTGAAAAAAACTTCACAGATACACAAACAGTGCCTTTAAGTCCCAGTACTCTACCAAGTTTTGAGGAGTTTCTGCCTGGGAAAAGAAATGATGAAAACTGGATGGAGATGCCGCGGACTCCAGAATGTTTTTCCATTAATAAGGTCCCAGAAAACTTCAGTTCAGATTCCTACCATGGTCCCATAAAAGATAATGTTCTTGATCAGCAGAAAAAATTAAAAGTTTCTGAATTTGAGTTGGGGAAATCTGGAGCAGAATCAACTCCTCAAGTGTCTGCTTCAGCATCCATTAAACATGAGGTGAAGATTGAACAGTCTCTACAAGAGCAAGTGTTAACATCCAGTGATGAAGAGGATATTTATGCTCGGGGGCTGCCTTATTCATCATCTGAAGCTAGTGTAGCTGAACTTGGTGTTAGTCTTTCTCTCCAGGATATGACCAAGGCAAATCTTGAGGAAACAGTATTGTTAAAATCAGATCAGGTAGGTAAAATCGAATCACTTAATGAAAGATTTTTAGAGCTTGAGGAATGATGAATTATGATGGGATTTTAAAGATACTACTTATCTATCTTAAAATGTTTATAAATTATTTTTTGGTTAAGGCCACCTTCAAGTGAGGTCTTCTGCTGAAGACACATTATAGTATAGAAGGAATCCTGGCTTCTTACAGGCTATTCCAGTAGTATACAGACCTAGTAAAGTCTTATAAAGGCTGTGATCCAGCCAGTTAAATTCAGAAAGGCTCATAAGACAATGGAAAGAGCACTCGTTTTTCAATCAGAGGACCTGAGCTCAGATCTAACCTCTGATGTTTATTACTTGTGTATCCTTGAGCAGTTCATTTATACTCCCTGGGTCTTAGTTTCCTCATCTGTAAATAATGAGGTTGGACTGGATGCCCTCTTAAGATTCCTTCCAGCTTGGGATCTGTGATCTTTAATAATTCAGTACTCAGAAAGTTGGCCAACAGATGATGAATTACTTTGGCTAAAGCAACTCCCAAATTTTCTTCCTTATTTAAAGTGATAGCCCATATGTAAATACAAAGCATTCTCAGTTATTTATATCAGTTTATCCAAAGCAAACCTTGTTTGCAAATACTTAGTGATATTGTTATTGCTCAGTAAATCCTTTCTTGACAAAATCTGGATGTGTTTGTTTATTTTGGCCAACAGGACCTTGAACTGAAGACAAAAAATAGTTATTCAATTTTCCCCTTGTTTTAGAGGAAAAGGGAATTACTCTGTTTGATGTATGCTGTTTTGATGTAATTTTGCATTAGTTTGAAGAATCATACTGTCTGTTTCTAGATTGTAATTGGGAATGGAAGAACTGGTTGGGGATTCATGTTGAGGGCATCTGGACAAGAGATCAGGATAACTTTCTAGCTTCTTCTGATCCATACTTTTATGGTATGACTTCAGTATTTAGTTTGAAGTGGAAAACTTCAGCCTCACTCATATTCAACCATAAGTGACTATGTTCTAAAGCCAAATATGAAAGATTTTAATATTGTTAATGCTACTCTTCCTGTCTTCATCTATTATCTGTGCAAATGAACAATGAATAATGAACAAATGAAATGATGAGAGGCACTGGTAAAGTAGAAAAACCACTGCACTTTTGTGACAAAGTCACAAAACTTTAATTCTATTTCCTTGTATGGCAGGAAAGATTAGGCTTACAATCAAAAGACCTGGGTTTAAATCTTTGCTTTTTACTAGATGTGTTGCCTTAGGGAAGTAATTTCATCTCCCTGATCTTTAGTTTCCTCATTTTATGAGGACAATAATACCCATACTACTTAATTTGTAGGATCTTAGAGATCAAATAATGTGGTGAAAAACTTTGTAGATTATAAGACTCTATACAAATATTAGTAGTTTTTACTATTATTATGATGCTATTCTTTGTGTAGAAAAATGAGGAAAACAATCATGTGCTTTCTTTACCATGTAATATTCAGCTGACTTCAAAACTAACCATGTGTTATTCTCATGGTATGATTAGAGTGTTGTCTCTGGGCTGCAGTAGGGAATTATGATGGTAGAAATCTAACTGTATACTCTTTCTCAAATTTGCCACAAAATTATTGGAAAATTTGCTCATTTGAAATTTATGAGCCTCAAACATTTGAACATATGAACCTCAAAAGAATCATTATTTCATTTGTGATTTTATTCATGCTGACAAAAGTCATAACCTCTCCATGCCTTAGGACATAGTTTCGAGAGTTTCTTTAGTCAAAATGCATTATCTGGTAATCAATCTATTATTATATTCAAACTTAGTTACAATTTTAGTCTTGAGAGGATTGGTATGCTCTCTCCCCACCATCTAGTAAATTTTTGCAGCTGGATAAGGACCTACTAGATATCCAAGGTCCTTTCTTTACCTGAATGAGGTTTTGGTGGAGTGATCAGTGAGGGTTTGAGGGATAACTTATCTGTCCTGAGATAAAATTCCAAAACAGTATCTCTTTACACTCATCTCAGAGAAGTTAATATTCACATCGTGGAATTAAGTATAGATGAAGTTTCCTTTTTGCTTTTACAAAGGTATAAATTATAAATATTTATCTAGCTCAAGTTGTAAAAAAGCTCCATAAAAATGCTGACCAGCCTGCAAAATTTTTAGTCATTCTTCACATATTTAGAATGTCTTTAATATTGAAATATGTTTTTTATTTTATCCCATGCATAATCAATATCAAATTGCTGACTGCCTCAGGGAGAGGGGGCATGGAAGGAGGGAGAGAATTTGGAACTCAAAATGTTCAAATGCCAAAAATTGTTTTTACATGTCATTGGGAAAAAATTAAGCATTACTGAAGGGGGAAAAAATAACGACTTTGAGTTAGTTGAAATACTCTATAACATCTTGATAAGTGGTCAATCAGTCTTTGCTTAAATACTTCTAAAATAATCAGTCAGTATGTGATTTGACAGCTCCCCAAAGTTAATGTAATGTTAGACTGCATTGAGAGTTATTATGTCAAGGATTAGTGAGATCTGAGTCCTGCTGTACTTGGCCTTAATCAGACATATTTGCATTATTGTCTTCACTTCTGGGTCCCATCATTGAGGAAGGGTAGAGGCAAATTTAAGCTTGAAGTCAGGAAACACTTCCTCACATTTGGCTATCCAGAAGTGGAATGTGCCACCTTTGGAAATAATGAATTTTTCTCTCTTCAAAATCTTCAAGCAAAGTCTGAATAATCACTTGCTGGGTTATGTTGAAAGAGCATTTTTTGTTTTGGTAGAGATGAAACTCAATTTTCAATGAGTTCCCTGCCAAATATGAGCATTAGCTCAATGTTATCTGTGACAGCAATGTATCTCTCTTGGAAAAATTATAAATTGGTTTTTCTGATTTCGTTTTTAAGTTTCTTCTTGTTCTGCAGTCTCATTTTTTTCATCAGGAGCTTTGGGAAGTTTGTTTGATAATATTCCAAATGTCCTCGGATTTTTGGGGGGACATTGTCTGATAAGTTTTTTAAGTAGAGAGAAACATTCTGAGATACATATATGTGCATTACTTTCATGTACACATTTAATCTAAAGATGAACCATTGTATATGGGAGTCCTGTATCAAGTAGGCATTGGACTAGATTCTCAAATTAATTACTAATTTTTCAAAGAACATATTTGTTCCATAAGGCTAGACAGTTGAAGTATTATTTTTTAGCATTTTTATTTTCAATATATTATGATTATATTAATATTAAGGATTCTCTGATTATAAGCATTATGAAAATCAGAGCATTTTAATCATTTAATCAGAGCAATGTAATCATTTTCTGAACTCCTAGTGTTTTTTTTTAAAGGAGAAAGATGTTAGTTGCAGTGCTTCCCAAAGACAGGAAGATCTGCTTTAATATGATTTTTATTATTTTAAGCATATTTTTGCATTACTACCTATTGAAAATATTCCTACTTGTATAGTCTACCCTGTCTTCTTTATCCAAATCCATACAAGTCTGTTCTAACCACTATTCCTTAGTTTGCAGAAAGCTGGATGGGATACTCTGGCCCTGGCTATGGAATCCTAAGCCTTGTGGTTTCAGAGAAGTATGTCTGGTGCCTGGACTACAAAGGTGGACTGTATTGTAGCAGTCTCCCTAGTGCTGGAATACGGTGGCAGAAATTTGAAGATGCAGTCCAGCAGGTGGCAGTCTCTCCTTCAGGTTAGAATCCCCATCTTCCAGGCGGCCAGCTTTCTTTAGCTAATCTAATAGAAAATACTACTATTAACTTTGTTAATGCTAACATGAATATGTGACATGAAAAAGGATAGAAGGAAGAAATAAAAATAATTTATTAAGCATATACTGCCACAGGCATTATACTGTTCTGAGGTTATAAACAGAAAAGTCAGATAGACTTGGTACTCAAAGAGCTAGTGCAGGGAGATAGCATCTTATAAGAACATTGTGGCTAATGATGGGTGTTTTGGTTTGGGAAGCGCCTGGGATGGTGAGTGGCAGCAAGGAGGGAGTTAACTCACATGCCCTTTTCAGAAAGAATGGTAATATTAATTTGATTATTGGTCCCAGAGCAAGAGATAGAAAGGAAAAGTGGGACATGTAAAGTGGCAGAGTGGGTAGCAAAAAGATGGTAGAGAGTTATGATACTTCATTTGATAAAACTCACTTGCTCTACAATTTTGAATTTCCCTTATTCTTTCCAGGTTTTGCCTAGAATCCCAATTTTTTGCCTGATTCTTTTACTTTCAATAGTATTTATATTCTTAGTACCTTAAAGGAGCTTGCTGTGCCAAACTCCTAGAAAGAATTTTTTTACTATAAGTGCCCTTTTTCCCCCAAAACTTTAAATTGTTGATTTAACTGGAGATATAACATCAGTGATGGGGTCTTTTAATGTGGTATATTCCATGTTAAAATACATTTCCATTTTTGGAATGATCTCTTGATTACTGGTTACACAAATTCTTGCCTATGTTAAGATCTCATGAGATTTTGGATAATATTCAGATCAAATCATGGGATTTGGGCTTGAATAAAAGCCTTAAAGATCCTTTAGTTTCATCTCCTAATTTTATAATTGAGGAATTCAAAGGGCAGAGAAAGAGCAAATATAAGTAGCAGAGCTATAGTTCAAATCCATACTCTTAAACTTCCAACCTTATTTGCACTACTCCATGCTGGCTTCTGCTCTGTCTTCTTTTTTATAAATATGCTTACTTTTTAAATAGTTAATGGACTATATTCTCTGAGCAATTAAGCTACTTCCTGACTATATATTGAAGTCACATCAATTCTTTCAAGCCACTAAGATACTATCTTTCATGTGTTGGAGCAGAAATTGACTGAATGATACCCTAATGGTTTTAAATCACCACTACCACTTCCATTTGCATGAAGTAATTTCCTCATCTAGTCTTTTTAACGTTAGCTTCTCTCACTGCTCAAGGGGAATAAGGTAGGGAGTTAGATAAAACAGAAATAGATATGTATGCAGTATTTATTTTAGTTCAGCTAGCATATTACAAAGAAATTGGACAAAGTGGAACAGAAGAGTATTGGAATCTTTCTTTTCAGCTGTGCCACAAAGTTCTTGTGACCTTTGTTTCCATGGTATGCCTCAGTTTTCTTACTTATAAATTGGAGGCTAAAGTGACTTCTCAGTAATTTTTTTTGTTTGTTTTTAGCATAATCATTTATTTTAAAAATATTTTATAAATTTAATTTAATCAAAATATTATTTAGTGAAGATTTGCCTTCTCACCATCTCACCACATATGTCTCCTTCCCATTGAATAAGAACACATGAAAAATAAAATCCATCACAAAAATATATAGTCAATCAAAACAAATTTCTATATTGGCCATGTCCAAAAACTTTGTCTCATTCTGTATTCTGAATCCTTCATCTCTATCAGAAGGTGAGTTGTATTTTTCCATCATTATTACTCTGAAATCTTGGTTGGTCATCACAACAATAAGAATTCAGTACAATAAAATAATAAATTAGAGGTGTTGGTATTTATATGATTATATATTTTAATAATTTTCTTTCTGACCCTAATATTTGGTTTTATTGAATTATGTTACCTTTTTTTTGTCTTGTTTGCATTAATTAGTTTTTTCTAAATTATTTTTTTCTTCTAATTCATTCTTCATACCACAGCACTGTTTATCTTCTTAAACTACATCTATGATCATGTCACTCACAGAAATTGTTAAGTGGCCTTCAGTTGCCTGTTCTAATCCCTTGGTTTGACCGTTAAGGTTTTTCACAGTGTAGTCTACCAACTTTCCTAGTTGGATTTCTAAATGTTCACTTTTCTAAAACTTTCACTCTAATTATACTGAACTACTCACCAGATAACTGTATAGTTTCCCTCCAAACCTCTTGCTTGTCTGCCATTATTTTTCTCTTGGTGTCTTACTCATGTTATCATGTAAAGTAATGCCTTCTTCTCCCAGGCTCCACCTGTGAAAATTCTAAATATTCTTCAAGGCCTAGTTTAAGCACAATCTCTTCTATCTAGTTTTAATCCCATCCAGAAGTTATTTCATAGCCTCTTGACTCCTGTAGATTTCTGGCAAAGATGACTGCTTGATTGGAGGCATCTAGCTCCTATATACCCACTCCACAAAACCCTAAAAATGATACCAGACTGAATAATGATCAAGAAATCAAATGAAAAAGTAGAGTAAATAGCTTCATTTGCCTCAAAGCTGCATAAAAAGTCATTTAGAAGCCTACAAACAGTAGGAAAGAGAGTAGACACACCAGAAAAATAAACACCAGCACATGAAAACTAGATGGAAGACTTTGCATAGGGGACCAAAGGGGTGGTGGTGGAGTCAAGATGGCGGCCTAGAAGCAGAAGTTCAGACCTCTGAATACCCTTCCTTACCAATCACAAACTGAATGCTCCTAGGGGACTGAAAATCAAATCTAATAAGAGCACAGAGCCAAGGAATCCTCCTGCTGGACTCAATTCAAAATGTAAGCCCCCAAAAGCCAGAATTCGAGAACACTCAGGTGTAAGGGGAAGGCAAAAGGAAGGTCCGAGGACTACCCCCCCCCAACCTAGAGCGCTAAGCCTCCAGTGGCAGTAGGAACCTCTAGGCGAGCAAAGGTGCTGGTCTTGAGCGTGTACCTGGTGGGCAAGGCTGTGCCAGGCTCAGAACGTCGAACATAGGTGGCTGGGAAGGAGCTGGAGAGGAAGCATAGAGCTGGCAGCCTGGTCAGAGCTGCGGAGTCCCCTCCATATTGCTCCAGCCTTCCAGGAGGTTTTGGCCTCAGCACACCTAGCCCAACCTAGATGAACTTAATCCCATCAAAAGTCTTCAGAGCTCAGGGAAGCCCAGGCTCCAACACCCCTCCCTCACTGACTGCTGGACTTTAATCCAATCAAAAGCCTCCAGAGGACAGGGAAGCTCAAATTCCAACACCCCTCTCCCACAGACTGCACCGTGAGCTCTTCTGTCAAAGCTCCAAGAGGGGAGACTGACAGAAACCCCCAAAACCAAAAAAATTAGAGGAGTAAGAGCACAGACAAATATGGGGAGCAAGGAAGGGGTAAATATGAGCAAACAACAGAAAAAGAAGAAAGAAATTACAATAGACAGCTTCTGTACAGGCAATGAGCAAAGAACAAACAGAACACAGGAGGAGGGATCAGCAAACGATAAATCAGGAATCCCAGCGAATTGGATCCAGGCTTTGGAAGAACTCAAAATGCAATTCAAAACACAATTAAGAGAGGCTGAAGACAATTGGGAAAAGAATTTAAAAACTAAGATGTCATCTGGAAGCAGAGGCAATTGAACTAAAACAAGAAAATAGTGTCTTGAAAGCCAAAATCAACTAGCCGGAAAATGAGGCAAAGGAGATGAAAGATGAGGCAAGAAAGATGAAAGATGAAGCAAAGGACATGAAAGATGAGGTAAAGATTATGAAAGATGACCTCCAAAGAAAATCAGATCAAAAGGAGGATGACCAAAAAGCCAGGAATGAAATTCAGTCTTTAAGAACCAGAATACAACAACTAGAATTAAGTGATGTCACAAGGCAGCAGGACACTATAAAACAAAACCAGAGATGGGGCCAGAAGCAGGGGTATGTTGAAACCAGTGCTAAGATTGCTAAATATTTAGTGTGAGCATTTATGCCTCAGAAATGAGCAATTCCTGCAAATTAGAGTTTGAGTCATTATTTTGTTGACTACTGTAAATATTAAAAATACAGATTAAATTTGAAAGTTTGTGGGTATGCATTCCCCTACTTACCAGAACACCCCAATATTGTTTTATAAATATCATTTGAGTTCAGGAGGAGTACAGTAGAAAACTCAGGGAATGAAATGATCTGATGACTATAGTAATAGTTATGACTGGCATTTATATAATGCTTTATAATTTGCAAAGTGTTTTCCATCCTTTTTATCATTTGAGTTTCACAACATCACTGGTCAGAGAATACCTGTAACTTAGAAGGCTTTGTATCTGGAGGCAACCAGAATGGAGCTCTCTGATATGAAAATTCCAGAGTAGCCGGAAACCTATAGCACAAACCTTGGAAGTTATAAGGAGTGGACATAACAATACTTAAGTCAGGGACATTTCAGGCCCACTGGTCCTGAGGTACTTTGTCTTAAGATGCCATAGAAGGTTTTGAAGATCCAGCACTCTGAACCTCCAAAATCCAGGGGATTTAAAAATCTACCAACAGTCTTAGAGTAGTTACACTCTGAAAAGTGGGAGATTAGGGTAGAAGTTAATCCAAGAAATCATGGTAAAACTAAACAGGACCTACCATGCCACCCAATCCAAATCATTAACAAAAGCTAGAGTTAAGTAAGCAGAAGATAGCCATTACTATTGGGCAGCTATGGCACAGTGGATAGAACACTTGGCCTGGAGTCAGGAAGACTTAAATTCAAATCTGACTTCAGATACTTTCTAGCCGTGTGATCCTGGCAAGTCACTTAACTCTGCATGCTTGTTTTCTCATCTGGAGAAGGAAATGTGAAACCACTTAAGTATCTTTGCTAAAAAAGGCCCCTAAACAACACCACAAAGCATCAGACACTACTGAAATGATTGAAAACAACAAATAAATCATTATAAATAATTACTATAGATCCATAGATATCCAAAAATCCAACTAGGAAAAAGAGAATAACTCTACAACAACTACATACTCAAAGAAAAAAATGGATTTTCTTCAAGAAGCACACGAATGCCAGAAAGAAATAAAGGGAGAGATAAAAAAAATGAAATAAAAACTTCTGGAAAGAATGAAAGAAGAATAAATAGCTTAGAACAAAACACAGTAAGCTTGACCCAAGTAATGGACTTCATAAAAATCAGATCAGAACAAACAGAAATCAACAATTACATGAAACTGCAAGAAATTTTAGAATGAAATCATAAGATTGAGAGGAAAAACAGAAGAAAATGAAATAAGTTATGGAGATCATTTGAGAATCATCAGACTCAGAGACAGAGAGTAGAAAAGAAGTAAGGAAAAAAGAAAATAGAAAAATACTGGACATTATATTGAACGTAATACTGAATGAAAATTACTTGAATTTACTAGAACTAGGTAGGCAATTTTTATTTCTAAACATGGAATTCACTGATCCTCTCCTAAAAAGAAATATCTCAGAAATGGCATTGTCAAAATAAAGAGCTTCCACATTAAGGGTGCTGCAAGTATCTAAAAAGAGAGTTTAAATTCCAAGGAACCACAGTCAGGATCACTTAAGACTTGCCAGCTTCTACTATAAATGAGATTCACTCTTGGAATATAATATTCCACAGTTCAAAAGCCGTAAGATGGATGCAGTTAGATTTCACAGTGGATAGAGCTTCAGGCCTGGAGTTGAGGGGACATGAATTTGTATCTGGCCTCAAATATTTCCTAGCTATGTGACTCTGGGCAAACCACTTAACCTCAATTGCCTAGCCCTTGCCACTCTTCTCTTAGAATTGATACTGTAACACTTAAAATTTAGGGGAGGCTGAGGCAGGTAGAAATTAGTTTCTCTCTGTAAGGAGTATTATATTTTATGAGGTTTATTAAAGGTTGAGAATTTAAGAATATACAAGTAAGAAAAAACACGTGCCTAGGCCAGAGGCCTAGACAAGACCTCACCTACATTATGGAAAGAGCCATGTCTGCCCCAAAATGGAAGTCCAAAAGAGAGACCAAAAGCCTGTGCGATCAGGTTAAATCCCTTCTCGATTTCGGCCCAGGTGAGATTACAAGGCATTCTGGGGAAGTAGAGCAAAGGCTTGTGGGGATTGAAATCCTGGATTCCAATCCATTTTTACAATACTCAGACAAAAAGTATGAGTTAAAAAGAAAAAAGACACAAGACTTACAAGGAGGAATCACTTACCTAAAAAGCTGGATATTATCCTCTAGGGGGAAAATGGATCTTTAAGGTAATTCAGGATTTTCAAACATTCCTGAAGGAAAGACTCCAACTGAGCAGAAACTTTGAAATATAAACACAAGACTCAGATGAAACATAGACAGGTAAACTTATTTGAAAAATTGGAATGGACATATGATGATGTGTTAACATTCTAATAGGGGGAGAAAAAACAAATGTCCCTTCAGTACCATAACATCTTCATAGGATATTAAGGGAATCGTATAAAACAAATAGAAGACCTGGGGGCGTGGGGGGGTGGTGGATTGGTTTTGTTCTAAAGGTTTTAAGAGGGCAGAGAAAAAGATGTAAAAGGAATATAATATTTATATAAATATATGAATATCATGTGAAAAGAAAGAAAAGACTGGAACTTACCATTTTTCATAATTGGAGTATACGAGAAGAAAAATATGTACAGGAATATGGAAAATGTAGAAAGGAATTAAAAAAATGTGAAGGAGAAGGGGGGGGGGCAAGCATCAGATGACCTGAACAAAAGAGAATTAAACACATACACACATGTACATACAAGAACTTCAGCTTTGGAGGGGAGGAATTGAAAGGGGAAAAAAAGGGAAAAGACAAGAACCTGTAATTAGGGTCTCAGCAAGAAGAGAAGAAGATCAATGGAAAGGAAACATATCAATCTAATTATATATTGCTGATTGGTTCACATTCCTTTTTCATCACCTTTCTCTTTGTAAAAGACAATGACTTAATAAGAGAGGAATAATATAAATAGTTATGATGATCATAACAGTGAACATGAGTGAACTCCAGTATCCAAAATATATAGAAAATCTATTCGAACATACAAGAGTGACATTCCCAAATAGATAAATAGCCAGAGAATATGAAGAGTCAGTTCTCAACAAATGAATCAATGGCTATATTAAACTATCATTGGCCATATTAAAATTTGCTCCATTACAATAATAAGAAAAATGTAAATTAAAACAACCCTGAGGTTCTACTTCACACCCATCAGATTGGCAAGGATGACTAAAAAGGAAAATGATCATTGTTAGAGAGGAACATTGATGGTGGAATTATAAATTTCTTTTTCCAATGGAAATAATTTTGGAACTGTTCCCCAAAACTCACTGAATTATGCATATACTTTGCTTCAGCAATACTTCTACTGGCTTATACTCCAAAGAGATCAAAGAAAAAGGGAAGGGCCCTAGATAAAAAAAAAATCAGCAGCTCTTTGTGCCATACCAAAGGGGGTGGGGAATTCTATCATTTGGGAAAATGGCTAAACAAATTATGGTTTATTAGTATTTTGCTTTAAGAAATGACTGAAGAGATGGATTTCAAATTATTTTGGTGAGACTTATATGAACTAATGTGGACTGAAGTGAGCAGAAATAAGAAAAAAATTTCTACAATACCTACTTTATAAAGAAAAACAACTTTGAAAGACTTAAGAAATCTCAAAGCAATGTCCAAACATGACTCCAGATGACCTATGTTGGAATTTGTTACCATCTCTTGACTGAGATGTGATAGACTCACAGTGCAGAAAGAAACATTGTTGGATACAGCCAATGTGTGGGTTTGTTTTCCTTGACTGTGTTTATCTGTCATAGGATCCTTTTTTTTTAACTTTTTTTAAAATTGAGAATTGTAAGGAATTGCCAACAACATTAGGGGTTGTCAATAGTGATAGTGGAAAAAGAAGGAAAGTTTTTAAAAATTGGATTAATTTTAATGCCCAGGACAGATTAACAGGCCAATTTTGGAAATATGCATAGCAATATATATGGAAATAAGTATAAATATGTGGAAAATATAAATTCCATATAAATATATGTAAATATATATTTATTTAGAGTGAGCTACATGAGATAGACATTTATAGTTATACATACAATCTTTTTTGTTCTACTTCATATATGCAAATACTCACTTTTTGTCACCTTGAGAATTTTCAAAATAATTCATAAGGCAATATATACCTCTCATAGCACTAGTTTATACTTCCTTATGTTGTATCTATTTGTATAATGTCTTACTAGATTTGTAAGTTTTTGAAGATAGGATCTCATATACATTCTTGCATCTTCCACAAGATGTTGCATATAGTATATGCTGAATATATTTTATTAATGAATTAATTTTTCACAGGTGCACTTCTTTGGAAGATTGAACAGAAATCTAATAAGGCATTTGCCTGTGGGAAAGTAACTATCAAAGGAAAGCGACACTGGTATGAGGCACTTCCACAAGCTGTATTTGTAGCTTTAAGTGATGACACAGCTTGGATTATTAGGACCAATGGAGATTTGTACTTGCAAACAGGTAATTAATCTTCTCATTGAATAATCTTTGTGTCACACCTTTACTTATTAGTAGTACTCTTAGGTTAAATCAAAGGATTGGAGAATATAGGAGAGATCTTCACCTAGGGCAGTGATGATGAATCTTTTAAAGACTGAGTGCCCAAACTACAACCTTCACCTTTCATGTGAGCCCCCCACCTTACCCCAGACAGGGGAAGGAGGAAGTGTTCCAATTGGGTTGCTGTGTAGAGGGGCGGGTCATGTGAGAAATGTCCTCAGTTGCTCATAGAGAGAGGAAGGGGAGCAGCCCCTGCTGGCACACATGCTATAGGTCTGCCAACACGGACCTAGGATTTTAGAAGATGAATTTTGGTCAAGAGGTGTTTACATTTTCCTTTTCTACTATATTGATAGTTTATTGCTATTGATATATACTACTCCATCTCCATGCCTGAATCATATTTTGTCCCCATTTTTAGGTGATATCTTAAATATCTAGAACAACTTTCTTGGAAACTGAGGCCCCAGAGCAGTTGAATAGTTTGCTCCAGGTGTCATAGGTTATCATAGTAACATAGTAGAGGAAAGATTTTAAATCTGGTCATTTGGCTGCAAACTGAGGATGCTTTTTTACTTCACCATGCTGCCTATTAAATCCTCCTTTTTCAGAAGTCTAGTTTAGATGCTACCTGTCCCTTTTAAGTCTTCCCTGTCCCTCTTCTACTCAGGAAATAAATAAAAGTAAAGGCAAAAAAAAGAATATATTATACAGGATTCCTTCTTTGCTTCTGCAACATTCTAATTCATACTATACTTATTTGTGTACATGCTATATTCCTCCTTCTCTCTTGTATCATATACCTAGCAATGAACAATTTTAATGCATATAAATATTTGTTGAACTGAGTTGAATTTGCAAATCATTTAGATTAATTTAAAGTGTTTCTTTTTATAACAAATCTAGTGTAAATCATTTATATTCCCATACCAAATCTAAAAAGAGACAATTGAAATTAATAATAGAAAATTTTTTCCTTTTCTAAAGGCATATGTTGAACATACAAAATGTTCCATTTCATGTCCAGAAAACCCAAAGGGAAATTATTTCTAATAAGAGACAATCCATATAATCCTGAGAAACCTTTAACTTTTTTGAGGTTGTATAACAGGGCTTATTTATTAAGAACAAACAGTAATGAGACTTGTCTCATTATATGACAATACACTGTCAGCAACAACCTCCCCCCCCCCCAATATCTATAATAGCAATCTCTGGGATGGATTATGGGAAGAAACACCAGTCAACCTACCCTGATGGACTTGTATAAATGACAGTCTGACTAAGTTAAAATTGCTGAGTCTACAAAAATGATTTACTCACTTGGATTGTCAGTGAATAATAATTGATTCCCAATTTGTTCCCAGTGAGCAAGACTAGTCAACTTAATGCATTAGAAATGTCTCTGAGGGGTAGGTAGGTAGGTAGGTAGGTAGGTAGGTAGGTAGGTAGGTAGATAGCAAAGTACATAAAGCACCAAACCTGGAGATGGGAGGTCTTGGATTCAAATCTGGACTTAGATACTTCTAGCTGTGTGACCCTAGACCTGTGTTGTCAAACCTATTGCACAAGTGTTGGAGGGGGCTGCTCTCCTGCCCCCTCTCCACGCATGACCAAGGACATTTCTCATTTTACCTGCCCCTCTGCCCAGCAGCTCAGTGGGATCTCTTCCTCCCTCCCCTGTCTGGTGTAAGGTGGGGGCTTGTTCACATGCTGTGTTAGGGTTGCAGTTTGGGTACTCGATCTCTAAAAGGTTCATCATCACTGCCCTAGATTAATCATTTACTCTCCATTGCCTGCTTTTACCACTCTTCTGTCTTAGGAATTATACTAAGACAGAAGGTAAAGGGTTAAAAAAGAGAGAGTTTTTGTAGATAGACAGCATCTAGATCAGGTGTTAGCAACCTTTCAAAAAGATAGTATGCTAAGGTTCTGACCTCTGTTTTTTCTGACATAAAGTTGTTGGAGTAGGGTATTGATAACTGAATAGGATTTATCAGGAAAATAGGCCACCTGGCAAGGGACAGAATTGTTCTTAAGTGTAAGAGTAGGAAGTCCCTATATCTGTAATGGTGAACCTATGGCACACATGCCAAAGATGGCATGCAGAGACCTCTCTGTGGGCATGTGCAAGCCCCTGGCTTTGCCCCCGAAAGCAGGGGGTAAGGGCATTCTAGCCTCCCTCCACCTTCTCAGGGGCTGATTGTGGCCAGCCTGCTGATTACTGCCACCTCTGGCTGGAACAGGCCCCCCTCTGGCCTTCAGCCCCACCCCCAAATGCAGGGAGGGGTGGGGTCACTGCATTTAGTCAGACAGTGGCACACACACAGTGGAGGCAGGCATAGGCACACAGTTTGGAGAGTGGGTGAGGCATGGTACAGGGTCCCCAAAAGGTTCACCATCACTGCCCTATATGGTAATTAAATTAAATTAAAGGCTACCATAAAGGACTTCCAGCCATTCCAAAAAAAAGAAAATCTCTCCTATCACATTCAGTATATGTCCTTACTTTGTCATCTTGTAAATTACATTAATTTTGAATGAATTTGCTCAGTTGACAGGTATTTATTAATGTTTACTTTGTCCCAGGCACTGCTAAGTAAACAAACAAACAAACAAACAAAAACCCTCTTTACTTTCAAATAGCTTAGTGTCTATTGGGGAAAATAATATGAAAATACAAATAGCCTATATACAGTTTAAACTGGAAATAATCTCAGGGGAAAGGAATTAGTATTAAGGTTCATCATGAAAGACTTCTTTCAAAAGGTAGGATTTTAGCTCAGATTCACAGGAAGCCAGAGACAGGAAGAGGAAGAGCATCCCAGTTGTAAGAGACAGCCAGAGAAAATACCTGGAGTGATTAGATGGAGTGTCTTATTGGAGGAACAGCAAAGAAGGGACAGTGCCATATACAGATATTCTTGGCTTGGAAATTAAACTTTTTTCATATAATAGAACAATGGGTGTGGGGTTCAGGAGATTGGAATCCTTGTTTTGTTACTTATCGATATGCCATGATATAAGCCTCTTAATTTCTGTCTCTTAGTATTTGTACCTGTAAAATGAAACAGAAGATTCTAGAACATGGGTATGGGAGAATGTACAACTTTGCAATATTAGCATGGTAATATGTGATTGCCTGGGGAGCAAGTTCAAATAGGAGGGCCTGGTTATGATCTGAAGCCAGGGAGTATATAGTTTTAGTATTTCAGAGTTCTATCAGATACCAGGAAAACTGTATTTTAATTCATTAATACCTTCCTTATGATTGGGAGGTAGCATAATGTAGTAGAAAGAGTATCAAGTAAGGATTCAGACTGGGATTTCAGTTCTAATTTTGCTATGTATTTTATTAGCAAGTCACCTAAATTCTTGGAAATTATAGTATATTAAAGGAGATAACATATGTTATAGTGTACTGTGTTATGCCAAAGGACACACAGGTAAAATATAACATATATTAGTATATGACAATTACTTAAGGAGAGGTGTTAAGAGTTACCAGATGGAGGAAGAACCCTTTTCTCATTGAAGGAATCATAGGAGGCTTTGTGAGGGAAGTGACATTTGAGCTAAATCTTCAAAGATGGGTAGGATATCACTTGATGGAAATGAGAGGGCATTTCAGAAGGAGATATTAGTGATCGATGTGTACAGGCAGGAAATTGTGGACCATGTTTGGGGGGAAATGAATAGTTTCAGTTTGACTAAAGCATAGAGTAGGTGATGGATTGTAGTATGAGAAACGTTCAGATAGATATAATGCAAGGGCAGCTAGGTAGCACAATGGATAGAGCACCGGGATTGGAGTCAGGAGGACCTGGGTCCAAATTCGATGACACTTCACAGCTAGTGTGATCTTGGGCAAGTCACTTAATCTTGCTTCTTAGAGTTGTTACTAGGACAGAAGGTAAGGGTTAAAAATACATAAATACACACATACATATGCTTCTAGGCAAAAGTGAGACAGGATCAGAGAAATATAATCATATGAGATGAATTAAAGGAGGAGAGGGTCTAGAGTATTGTAATAATCCAGGAGAAAAATAATAATGACTTAAACTAGCATGGCTGCTATGGCTATAAATGAGAAATTCAAATACAGTGATTCTTTGGGGCTTTTTATTTTTGTTTTACTTAAAGGTTTGAGTGTGGATCGTCCTTGTGCCAGAGCTGTAAAGATTGACTGCCCATATCCTCTGTCCCAGATCACATCTCGAAACAATGTAGTGTGGGCATTAACTGAACAAAGGGCACTTCTGTTTCGAGAAGGAGTGAGCAGCTTTTGTCCTGAAGGGGAACAGTGGAAATGTGACATAATAAGGTAATGAGACATTGGTAAGATGGGATTGCCAAAAGTGTTGAATATTCATGTGTAATCTATTATACTGAAATTGTTTTCTATTTGAGATACCATATAATAAACCTTGATGGAAGGAAATTCTTTACTTAGAATCTGACTTTTTATCCTAAAGATTTCTTTTTCCACATTTAGGAAAACTGAGTGGAATCCACATTAGCCTAGGACCAGATTTTCAATTTTCATCTAATTCTATTAAAATTAACCCCTCTACTTGACACTTAAAATATTTCTTATTGTTTTCACCAAATAAGGTTGTAAAAGGGTTTGTAGTTTATAGTTCTAAAGAAAAATAGACAAAAGATGTTGTTTTCAACATTCCTAGAGTGCTAAATCCTCCTCCCCCCTAACCCCCCCGAATTGTTATGATATACAAAAGAAATTAAGAAGCCTTTGCTACTCTTTTTGCCACATCTCTATCCTTCCTCTCACTTCCCTTTTGTACAGTGAAGTCAAACTCTCTGGTTCTTCCTTCTGTTGTGGATGTGACCCTTAGGTTCTCAGAGCCATGTGTTCTGTTGCGTGATGGTGGAGTACAAATCTCCAAACCCTTCACTTTTTTGTATGCTGATTTTTAGGTCCTTAAGAATAGGATTGCACTTTGGTCATTTTATACAGGGAACATTTAATTATAAAATGGCAAATACTGAAAATCTGAATATTTAATCTAGTTATTTCCTTTTTTCCTTTGACTTTTAATGCATGCAGTGAAAAGCAAGCTTTGGAACCTGTGTGTATAACTCTTGGAGATCAACAAACCATATGGGCTTTGGACATCCATGGAAATCTCTGGTTCAGAACTGGTGTTGTTTCCAAGAAACCTCAAGGAGATGATGACCATTGGTGGCAAGTAGGCATTCAGCTCTGAATAAGGGCCACTCTCCATCTCAGGAAATCATAAACTAAATCTCTCTCTTTTCCTCCACACTAAAAGCATCATAGAACTTTCATCATTAGAAAGATAATTTGAAAATCCTACTTTAATTAAATAAATCAGGCTTTATTTTTCCTATTTATAAATGTGCCGGCATGTACTAAATAAACCTAGTAGCATCAATTTGAACATCTAGTTAATGATATTGTTTATGACTGGAAAATTATCAAGAAAATGACTAATAGTTGTATATAATGCTAAACCACAATTAAAGTTCATGTGTCTTTGTTTATTTAAAAGGTTTGTTTGAAATATATAATGTAATGGCAATTTCAGGGAAGAAGAAATTTTTTTCTTTCAAAATGCTCTCAGAAATTGATATATTTTGAGTATATAACAGGAGTCATCTTAAAGCAATCTTTTCATTTAGCTATCCCAATGATTTCTTGTGTGACTTAGTCCTAGAATGACTTAGTTTGTCCTTAAAGGAAATTGT
This sequence comes from Monodelphis domestica, assembly GCF_027887165.1. NCBI lineage: Eukaryota > Metazoa > Chordata > Mammalia > Didelphimorphia > Didelphidae > Monodelphis > Monodelphis domestica. The sequence continues at coordinate 321,091,418 of NC_077227.1, read as the reverse complement.
ACCCCTTTCCCTTTCCTCCCCATCTGCCACCTGAACAGATACAGGCTTTGGTAGCTTTCAATTTAATGTAATTTCTGTGCCAGTCACCAAGTAGCTGCTGTAAAAGTTGATGAAGGATGATACTGACAATTAAGTTTTGGAATATGTTACATTTTGAGGTTCAAAGCTTTTTCAGTATCACTTAAGACTCGTGTTTTCATAGGCAGTCATTTTGTTTACTTTTTGTTGTTTCCTACAGCCTACTGGTTGTAGGTCTTTTGTATGAGCAAAACTCTTTTGGTTCTCAGTTTCCTCATTTCTTAAATAAGGAGGTTTGGATCAGGTGACCCATATTAGACCCTCCCAGTTTTAAATGTACAGCAATAAGAACATGGAAAAAAAAAGCATGTTGATGTTTAATAAAGATTATATACTCTCTTTTGCTGAATCAGAAAAATGAAGGTTTTTTTCTGTTCATATTTTACAACCTAGATAAAAACATCAGTGGGCAAAGCATTCTGGGGAATGCCTCCTCTCTGCTTATAAATATACCAAGCATTCATTTTTTACTGATTAAGGTATACAACTTCAATAAATTTTTTTTAAACCCTTACCTTTTGTCTTGGGATCAATACTGTGTCTTGGACTAGGCAATGGGGGCTAAGTGGCTTGCCCAAAGTCACACATTAGGAAGTGTCTGAATCCAGATTTGAACCCAGGACCTCTAATTTCTAGACCTGGTTCTTAATCCTCTGAAACACCTATAGCTGCCACCCCCTCAAGCGACTCTTTATATAATCTGTTATTTTATGGTTGGGCATCACTAGAAATGACCATTTTGAAAATATTTTTTTCTAAATACTATAGTGATTTTATTCCCTTTCATACTTGACTAAGATACCAGATACCTTTCTGCCAAACTAACCAATTTGTTCTTCAAATTCATTATTCCATTTCTTACTTCCATTTCTTTTCATAGTTTTCCCCCACATGCATAGAACACATTCCCTTCTTAAATCTTCCATCTCTAGAATGAATCCTTTGCTTCTTTTAAGCCTCAGTTCATGTGTCTTTCCTGAGCTCCCCCTGCTACTTTTTAGTGCTTTTTACTTCCTCGGGAGATCATGAGTGAATTTATCTATTTACATGTTGTCTTTCTCCCCATAGATTTTTGTTTGTGTATCCCTAACATCTAGAACATATTTATCTTTAATGATGCTTAATAAATGCTTTTATGATTGGATTGAATAGTCTAACACAGCAACTCTCATACTTTTTGTTTTGAGGTCCCATTTATTTTCTTAAAAATTAGTGAGGAGGTAGCTAGATAGAGCACCAGACCTGGAGTCAGAAGGACTTGGTTTCAGATCTGGTCTCAGACACTTCCTAGGTGTAACCCTGTGTGTTAACCCTGATTGCTTAGCTCTTACCACTTTTCCCATCTTAGAATTGATACTAAGACAGATGAGGGTTTAGAAAAAAACATGTATTGAGGAATACCTCAGCCCCATAACTTTTGTTTTATGTGTTGTATCTGGATATTTATCATATCCAAAATTAAATATCTTAGCATTACTATAAAAATAGTTTTGACCTTCAAACTCCCTAAAAGGTCTCATGGACCTTTAGGAATTTCTGCACCACATTTTGAGAGTCATGGGTCTAGGAATCCAAGCCATTAATGGCATTTGAAGGTAGACTTTTAGATGGATGTGGACTAGAAATTAACCACAGAACTAGCAAGTGTACAAATGAGCTTATGACTGTCATATTTTGTGGTGGTCTTTCTAGGTAAGCATCACGGATTATGTGGTGTTTGACCAGTGCAGCTTATTCCAGACAATAATTCATGCCACACACACAGTAGCAACAGCTGCACAAGCTCCTGTGGAGAAAGTGGCAGACAAACTTCGAATGGCATTCTGGTCACAGCAACTTCAGTGTCAGCCAAGCCTTCTCGGTGTCAACAATAGTGGTGTTTGGATCTCATCAGGCAAGAATGAATTCCACGTAGCAAAAGGAAGTCTAGTAGGTCAGTGGATCTTTTTTTATCCTTTCTTTTTTATAAGAGTTAGCCTCATTCCAAAAGTAAGTATTGAAAGATAATTTTTAAACTCTCAAATGAAAAATAGATGTAGCTTAAAGATGGTGGTTTGAGGACAATTTAGTAGAAGAGAATCCTAAAGTTGTATAATTACTCTTCATTTTTAAAAACCTGACTTAAAAATTTTTTTTTTATTTTATAAAACCCTTACCTTCTGTCTTAGAATCAATACTATGTATTGGTTCCAAGGCAGAAGAGTGGTAAGGGCTAAGCAAAGGGGGTTAAGTGACTTGCCCAGGGTCACACAGCTAAGAAATGTTTGAGGCCAGATTTGAACCTAGAACCTCCGATCTCTAGGCCTGGCTCTCAATCCACTGAGCTACCCAGCTGCCCCCATAAAAACCTGACATTATTTTCTTGAAACATCAGTGTCTTGATGGTAAGTGATGAATTATCATCAGAAATTGTATTATGATATTTTATGAATAGAGCAAACTTCTAAGTGATTGTTCTACGAATTTTATGTTTCCGTGGGAAGAAACTGACCCAAATGACAAACTTTATAAGATCCGAATGAGGTAAAATATTGTATTTCCAGTCTCTCCAGGTAGCTTTTAAATTAAAATGTACTCAGTCCATTTTCTGTGAGTGAATCACTTATGTTGTGAATTTGCCATAGTACTGAACCCTTCTGTACCCTTTCTCCTCTCTCTAGCTCTCAAAAACATGAGTTCTTGAGCATCTTGTCTTGACGATATTCTCAAGAGACCTGTTTAAAATTTTTTTAATTAAAAAAATTTTCCCAATAATCAAATTTTATTCTGAAGATTGATTTTAAGACAGAATTTAAGATAATGTAAAAAAATAAAAGCACAGAATATGCTTATCAAATAAGTGTGTTCATTAAATAAAGAATAAGGGAAATAAGCTCCCTTCTGGAGTTACTGAAGCAAGATCTGTGATCCTGAACATTCAGATACTTTCAAAAGAAAAAAAAAGAAATCATATAGCAATATAAACTGCCTCTTAATCACATATAACTGTATTAACAACCAAGTTATTTTATTCTCCTGAAATTAGTTTTGATCCTTAAATTGTGACTTAATTTTTTAAAAAGATATGATGCTAGAAATTTAATGAGATTTAGAGTTCCCTGTAATAAAATAGTAATCTCAATAATACTAGATAATCTCCAGTTATCTGTGAGAGATCTTGGTTAATTAAAAGCCAGATAAGAAGAGGAACTAAAATAATTAGTTCTTTTAATTGTTTCCAGGAACATATTGGAATAATGTTGTTCCACGAGGTACTGCTTCAGCAACAAAATGGGTATTTGTGTTGGCTTCTGCTGCTCCTACTAAAGAAGGTTGGTCAATTTTTATTGAGTTAAATTTAATGCATAGGTCAGTTTATAAATAAATTCAAGCAAAATTTTATTTATTTATTTATTTATTACCTGATAATGAATGGTATTGTCTTTTAGGCATCTTAAATACATACACAGATAAGATTATGTAGTTTTCAAAATATTATTATTAGCCATGGCCATGGGCAAAATAATACTAGCCACATAAAGTAGTTTAGATATGGCTATCCAAGGGAGCCAGTGCTTGAGAAAAAAAAATCAATTTTCCTAAACTTGATTTATATCTAAAAACCTTTATCCCTTTTAGAGGGATAGACAGAGTTTGTCTGAAGTGCACAACAGATGGTTTTTCATTAGCACACAAAAATACTCCTCAGTAAAATTGAGGAGTAGGTGAGTTTTGTCCTCCCCAACTCTTTTTTTGTACCACTTTCTTACTTCCTGGCAGCCTCTAACATACTCTTAAAGCTTCCTTGGCTTTATTTTCTCTCTGGCTATCCAAATCTTTGTTACTTCCACTCAGACCAGTCACACTAGAGGTGTCCTTTGCATTTTTCTGTCCTTTGAAATTCCTTTATCATATCATAGCCTCCTATCCTTGTGTCTCTCTCACTTCTAAATTTTTTCTAAGTCCTTAGTGTGACCTTTAGTCTCTTAGGCTTCCTGTCTATCACTCTTATCTTGCTCCACTTTCCTCCCTTCACAGTCTTGACTCTATGATCAGTTCATCTCTATACATTCTCCTATTCTGGAATCTCTTGATCCCTTCTATACTCATGCCTTCACATATTCCAATCCTTGATTACCACAGCCTGCCCTCTATATGCTTTCCCTATTCTTACTCAGTTTCTACTGAAAATTATAGGAGAAAATTGCACACAAAAAACCAAACATGTTATCTGATCTCAATTGCACCCTTAATTGATAAGCTGTAATACTTATGTTCAAACCAGATTGACTCTATCACAATAGTCACAGTAGATAATCCACGTCTTTCTTTAAGACATTAGCTCAACTTCCTTCTTCCTCTCAACAAGAAACTTCATCTCCTACTTTGTTATAAAATAGAGGCTATTTGCTTTGAATTCATCATGAACTTTTCCAAACTCTTGTCTTGTCAGAGCCAACCTCAGTCCTCTATTTGTGCCCTTGATCCCACTGTCTCATATCTTTTTTGGGAACTTTTCTTTCTAGATCATTTTCTTTCAGTATCATCTTCATTCTCTCCTTTGTCCACTGACTTCTCCCTATTGTCTACCAATATACCTGTCTCCCCAACTGTTAAAATACCATTGCTCCACCCCTAAAAACTCTTGTTCTCTATCTTCCTTTACATTTTTCAGCCCAAATCCTAGAACAGGTTGTTTACACACTTGTTATTTCATTTCCTTGCCTCCTGTATGTTTTGTGTATGCATGAGAGCTCTTTTTTGATTAACTTAACAATAACTAACAAACATGACTATTTCAGTATACAAAGAGTAAAAAGCATATGTGAAACTAAAATTCCCTTATGAATAATTTATTTTTTAAATGCTTATTAAATTTGACATGGGAAGGACAAAATTGCCCTATTTGTTTGTGGCGACTGAATTTCTTTTCATTTTTTTGGTAGTTATTACATACTTTACTAATGCTCTTTTCTTTCTTTTTTTTTTTTAAACTACCCACTGACGTAACCTTTTTACCCCAAATAGAAGTCCTCCCTTGAAACAAATGAAGTTGTTCAAGCAAACATTTCTTCACACTGAAAATATGTGAAAATGTGTCTTATTCTGTAATTCTAGTTCATCATCCTTCTGTTAAGAGGTAGCTAGTATATTTTATTATCAATCTTCTGAACTTGGTTACTTCATTGATTAAAATTGTGTAATCATTCAAAATTATTTTCTGATACATTACTATGGCCATAAAAATTGTTATCCTGATTCCATTCCTCTTCCTCTCTGTTCTTATCCCTTGTTTCTCTGAATATCTTATTCATCATTTCTTATTGTATAGATTCATTATTTCTTATCATGTATAGCTTTCCACTTGTAAAAAACCCAATTCATTTTTTCCCAATTGATGGAGACCCACTTTGTTTCCAATTCTTTGATACAATAGAAAGTACTGCTATAAATATTTTTATACTTATATATAGTCTTTCCTCCTGTCTTTGATCTTTTTGTGATTTTTTTTCCACCTTCCACCAAGTCTCACCCATGACTTCAAGAAGCTGTAGCATGCACAGTGGCCATATCTCAGTAAAACTGCCTTGGCAGATGGGCTAAATCAGGTTGAGGGTACCAGGTTCAGACCTGTTGGTGAGTTAAGGTGATGTTTACTCCAGGCATGTGAAGACTTCTCCTAGCAGAATGGGTGGATGAGAACAATTTTTTCTAATGGCCATGAAGGCAGCAGAAGCAGGAGTTGTGGAGCACTTCTAGCTTGGTCAGACATCAAAGATGCCAAGGTCATCTACTGCATCCTAGGCCATTGTCTTGCCACTGGACTTTGATGACTCTGGAAGAGAGATTGAGGCCAATGACTTTGTACAACTCTGTCTCACTTAAACCCAACTTGTGCCTTCAAGACATCATTCATATGCTGTCATTAGTCTTCAAAATACAAAGGATGAACAAGGTACACTTGTTTTTTAGCCCCTTTTAGTTCGGACCCAATACTGGACTAAAACTATTCTCTTTGGGATTACAAACTATCTTTTAGCTGCTTACTTCTCTGGCTCTTTTGACTCTAGGTCTGACCTTATTTGACTTGACCATTCTTTGTCATTGGTTGCCTTCTTTTCTTAGATAGTATCTCCTCTCTTGTCTTTCATGACATAGTTCACTTAGTTTTCTTCCCACCTTCCTGACCACCTCTTACTAACCTTCTTTAAAAGGTCAGCATTCATTTCCTACCTACTAAACATGGATGGCCCCAGTGCCCAGTCCTGGTACCTCTACACCATATTCTCTCTTAATGGTTTCATCAATTCTTATAAATTCGGTTCTTCTTATTAAATGGTTTATTATTGCTCTTTTTGACCTTGCTTTCACTTTCCAATGACCCCCCTGCCCATAATAGAATTCTTCCTTTTAATAACAAAGAACAGCTAAGCAAAATAAACAATACATATGAGCTGTTACTGAACATGAATGGCTTATTTTGCACTTTTAGTCTGACACTCCTCTGCTGAGAAGGGGGTGTAGCCTTACCAACATTCTTTTTTTTTTTAACCCTTACCTTCCATCTTGGAGTCAATACTGTGTATTGGCTCCAAGGCAGAAGAGTGGTAAGGGCTAGGCAATGGGAGTCAAGTGACTTGCCCAGGGTCAGGATCACACAGCTAGGAAGTGGCTGAGGCCGGATTTGAACCTAGGACCTCCCGTCTCTAGGCCTGGTTCTTAATCCACTGAGCTACCCAGCTGCCCAGCTGCCCCCCCAACATTCTTTTGAGCTCAATTTGGTCACATCATTGGTTAGAATTCTGAAATCTTCTCATGTTTTATTCATTATATTATAATTATTATGTTGTGTTGTATTATGTCATATCATACCACATTATATTCTCATTGTGTTCATTGTGTGAGTTGTTTTTCTGGTTCGTTTTTTACTATACTCTGTATCAATTCATACCAGTCTTCCCAAGTTTCTGAAACACTAGATTTCTTTGTCCAGTTGCTTCAGGGTCTTACCTAGTCTTTTTTAATCAGCTTTTTAAATTTGTAACCAATACCAAATAGTTTTGATGATTACTGCTTTAATTTTGAACAGGAACCATTTTCTTTTGGAATTCATATATAACACAGTACCTTACAATTGAATCAAACTATATTTTTAGGATTTTGTTGATGCTAAAAGGTATAATAAAGGTAAACAAGTTTGTAGAAAATAAAATGTTTTACCCAATAAATAAATGATTGTACATATATTAAGGAAATTCTCTAAAAGAGAGGCATAAGTTGTCAAGTCGCCTGAAATTTTATTTTCTAATAACCAGAGAAAAGCAAATTAAAGTAATCCTTAAGATACTGTCTTATGCCCATTAAGTTGGCAAAGGTATTTAAGACTAATAGTTCAAGATTGGGGGCAGCTGGGTAGCTCAGTGGATTGAGAGCTAGCCCTAGAGACGGGAGGTCCTAGGTTCAAATCTGGCCTCAGACACTTCCCAGCTGTGTGACCCTGGGCAAGTCACTTGACCCCCATTGCCTAGCCCTTACCACTCTTCTGCCTTGGAGCCAATACACAGTATTGACTCCAAGACTTTGGAAGGTAAGGGTTTTTAAAAAAAAATAAAAAAAAAATAGTTCAAGATTAACTGGACTATGGAAAAACAGGATCTTTATTCTAGTTGTAATTTATCTATGAATTGGTACAGTCTTTTTGGAAAGCAATATGACATCATCCAAAATGAGCTACAAAACTATGCATACTCTTAACAACATAAAGGATATTAAGCAAAAATAGTCCTGAAACCAGTAATATTCGTAGCAAAATTATAAAGAAAACCTGTGTGCCCAACAGTTAGGAAATGATTGAACAATGTGATATGTGAACATAATGAGATATCATTGCATCACAAATGACTGGATGTGAATAATACAAATGTACTGAAGAAGATAGAATCAAAAAATATATAATCTATAAAAATAAGAATAGCAACAAAATCCAGAAAATTTTAGAAGGAATAAAACTAAGCAGGAAACAGAAATAAGCAGGATAATTCAGCAACCTATCTTGATAGAGGTAAATATAGAGAGCTGGTCTCAAAGCCAGAAAGACCTGGGTTCAATTCAGTTCATGTCTCTGACAAACCTGGCTTGTGAGACCTGAGACGAGTCATGTGATCTCTCAGGTCTCCAGACAATTCTCCAAGACTAAATCAAAGAAAAGGTGTTAATTGGGACACCTAAGTAGCACAGTGGATAGAATTCCAGGTCTAGAGTTGGGAGGACCTATATCTAGCCTCAGACACTTCTAGCTGTGTGACCCTGGGCAAGTCGCTTAACCTTAAATTGTCTAGCCATCGCTGCTCTTCTATCTTAGTAAGGATTTCTTTAAAAAAGGAGAAAGAAAGAAATTTTAAAATAAAGAAAAGGTACTTATCAGCATTAGTAAAAGGGAGTTTCCCCATCAGAGAGTTTACTATGCTAATGAAACCACAGGCCCTATCCCTAACTATGCATATGACTTATTGAGATAGATTTTTCTATATGCTGCTGGATATTTTGTTGTTGTTGTTAACGTTAATAAGCACATTTTAACAAAGTAATAAAGGGAGTTGTTTCATGTACAGTCTTAAAATATTCTTGATTGTGTATCTAAATGTTTGATATTTACTAAGTTTAGAATAAGAAATTGCTTAAAGAATAGGTTCATTATTTTGGCACTCTCCTTTTTAAACATTGCCAAACTTTTATCCAAAGTAGAAATTGAATATTCTTTTTACCTTATTAGGAAAATTAGGTTATATGATCAAGATAGTCTCATAATAATGAATGTCAGTAACTAGTGCAGTGGTTCAGGGCTTTCCAGCTTTAGGCTGTAAAAAAATAGCTGAGATTTTTAGATAAAAGAAAATTTCTTTATTTCTTTTAATTGTGTTTTTTCCAGCAATTCATCTAACATTTATTAAATACTTTTGAGTCCCAACTCTATTAGGTGTTTGGGAGGAAAATGTAGAAAAGATATTATTCTTACTCTTATGAAATTTACAATCTGGAGGAGTATAGAATATGTACACAGATAACTAAAATTCATTTGTTAACTCATTCATTCAGGAAATAATTTATTAAGTGACTCTGATGACCATAGTTCTTGGGGAAGGAAGGAAGAAGAGAGTATATAGGACTTTCTTTGTGCTAGATTCTGGGCTAAGCACTTTTTACAAATATTACTTCATTTGATTCTCACAACAGCCCTGAGAACTAGATATTATTATCTTCATTGAAGAAATTAAGGCAGAAGTTAAATTCTTTGTAAACACAGCCAGTAAGTATCTGAGACTGCTTTAGAATTTGATTCTTCTTGACTCTGGGCCTAGCACTCTATCCACTGATAAAACATCATAATAATAATGATAAAACATAAAACATCAGCTGTTTTTAGTTGGCATTTTTCTAATCATCATAAAAGTTATTATTTCAACTGATAAGTGTCTGAATTCAGACTGAAACATGCTTTATTTCACTTCTTTTTTTATTTGTGATCTTCCACAAAATGATTAATATGGAAAAATGTTTTACATGATTGTACTTGTAAAATCTATATCAGATTGCGTACTCTCTCAGGGAGGGGTGGGGATGGAAAGGATGGAGAAAGAGAATTTTTGGAACTCAAAATAAAAAAAAACATGTTAAAATATTGTCTTTACATGTAACTGGGGAAAAATAAAAAATATATATTTTTAAACTCCATAATCTCTAAGTTCCCATCCAGCCTTAAATTTCATAATTTTCATCATTTCTTCCCTTAATAGTTTTTTTATTGGATTAATTTAATTTAATTTATTTAATTTTCCCATTTGAATTAATTTATTTAGTCAATTTAGAACATTATTCCTTGGTTACAATAATCACATTATTTCCCTCCCTCCCTTCCACCTACCCTTCCTGCCGCCAATGTGCAATTTCATTGGGTATTACTTGTGTCCTTGATCAGAACCTATTTCCATGTTGTTGATGTTTGCACTAGAATAAAATATTTTTTAAAAAGAAAAAAAATTCTTCTAGTTCTATTTAGATAAGACCCTGCAAACTGGCAAAGATGAGAAAACATGGGAATAGTCAGTGTTGGGGGAGTTATGGAAAGGGAGGCATACAAGTACATTGTTGGAAAGCAATTTAAAATTGTGTAAATAAAGTGACTAAAATGTCCATACCTTAAGACCCAGAGATTTCACTACTAGATTTACAGACTGAATAGGTCATTATCATGAATAAATTTCTCATATATTCCAAAATTTTAATAGCAGCACTTTTTGTGGAGATAAAGAATTAAAAGCAACAAATGGATGCCCATAATTTGGAGAATTGCTGAAAAATGGTAGTACATAAATGTGATATTACTGTCCTGTAAGAAATGATAACTGATAAATACAGAGAAGCAAAGAAAGATGTACATGATCTGATGCAAAGTAAAGTAAGGAAAACCAAGAAAACAATATACACAGTGATGACAATAATCTAAGTAGAACAACTACAAAACAATCAAGAGTGAACTTTACAATGGAGGAAGAGGAGAAGGAAGCAATTGAATCTCAGAGAGGGGAAAACATTCACATTCAGTTGGGTATACAAATTTTACTTACCCTAAGGGAAAGGAGGAGGGAAAAGGGATTAGAAAAAGAGAGAGAACAAAAACAATTTTGAGTACAGACAGGGTCAAAGGAGTTATAGAATTGAATAAACAGAGTGAAATAGGATGGAGGAAAATACACAAGTCATAACCCTGAAAAAATTTTGTCAAACCTATAGAGAAGTCATTCCCCAAAGATAATATGTGGTCAAAGCATATGAACAGGTAGCTTTGAGGCAAAATAGTTATGGAAAAATCACTATTGAATGGAGAAATGCAAACAAAAAGAACCCTGAGCTACCACCTCACACTGATCAAATTGGCTAATATGAAAGAAAGTGACAAATGTTGCAGGGAATGTGGGAAAATTGAGATACTAATGCACAGTTGGTAGAATTGTGAACTGCTTCAACAATTCTGAAGAACAATTTGGAACTATGTCTTAAGAGCTCTAAAATTTTATCCTTTAATCCAGCAATAACCCTTAATAGAGTTATATTCCAAAAAGATAAAAAAAAAGGAAAGGAACCTATATTACAAGAATTTAGGGATGCCCCTAAATTGGGTAATGGCTGAGCAAATTGTGGCATATGATTGTGAGGAAATACTATTGTGAAATAAGAAATGATAATCAGTATGCTCTAATTAAAACCTGGAAAGATTTACACGAACAAATTGAAAATTAAATGATCAGAACATGGAGAACATTGTATATAGTAACAGCAATATTATAAGATGATCAGTTATGAATAAATTAGCTATTTTCAGTAATATGATGAACAAAGATAATTCTGAGGAATTTATGACCATGATGAAAATTATATCTACCTCCAGAAAAGGAACTATGAAATCTAAATGCAAATCAATGAGTATTTTTTAAAACTTTATTATTTCACTTGTTGGTTTTGGATTTTTTAAATCTGTTTTATAGCTTGACTAATATGGAAATATGTTTTGCATGATTGCACATGTAAAAGCAATATCAAATTGCTTGCCATCCCAGGGATAGGTGCATGGAGAGACTAAGTGAGAGTTTAGAACAAAATTTTTTTAAAAGAATGTTTAAAAAATTTTTTGCATATAATTGAGAAAAATAAAATATTCAATTAATAAGAAACAATTAAAATAAGTGAACATTACAAAATTATAAAGAATAAGCATGGCTCCAAAGAAGAAATATGCTGATTGGTTTTGTTAATTTTTTCCTTCTCTTTTTTTCTTTTAAAAAATTATTGGGGGGGGGCAGCTGGGTAGCTCAGTGGATTGAGAACCAGGCCTAGAGATGGGAGGTCGTAGTTTCAAATCTGGCCTCAGCCACTTCCTAGCTGTGTGACCCTGGGCAAGTCACTTGACCCCCATTGCCTAGCCCTTACCACTCTTCTGCCTTGGAGCCAATACACAGTATTGACTCCAAGATGGAAGGTAAGTGTTTAAAAAAAAAAAAGTATTGGTTATATGGGGTGACTTTCTGGGAGAAAGGACACAAAGGTAAACAGAAGGATACTGGGATAAATTTTGGTGGCATAAAAAACAAAAGATGACAAAATTTGTTTTTTAAAAAATGAGTCCCTGTCCCTAGGGCATCAACTATCAAGCTACAGGACATATACACGAATAGCTAATGCATAATAAGTGCTTTGGAAAGGTTAAGAAAAGTCCTATGTGACATGTAGAAGGGGAAGAGGGCCTTGTCTTTTTTATCTCTGTTGTTTTTCACTCTAGCTGTGTTGGCAGCAATGTTTCAAATAAACCTGGTGTTTGAGTTTGAGTTTGCTAACCATTAGAAATATGATAAATGGGGGCAGCTGGGTGGCTCAGTGGATTGAGAGCCAGGCCTAGAGATGGGAGGTCCTAAGTTCAAATCTGGCTTCAGACACTTCCGAACTGTGTGACCCTGGTCAAGTTACTTAACCCTCATTGCCTAACCCTTACTGCTCTTCTGCCTTGGAACCAATACAGTATTGATTCTAAGACAGAAGATAAGGGTTAAAAAAAAAGTATGATAAGTAATAGAAGTCACCAGCAAATTTATATTTTAGTCAATATAGACTATACAAACTTTCTAGGTAGTTTGCTTGACATGTACAAAGTAAAGTAAAACACTTTCTTGCTCTACATTTAGGCTAGATGACTCACTTGTGAATGGTGGCTTAACAATAAGTGTGGTTATTTCCCTCTTCCACAGGAAGCTTTTTGTGGCTGTGTCAGAGTGCCAAGGATCTGTTTTGTGTGAGTGACCAGAATCCACAATTCCGTCCTTCTACAGTTCAGCTTCCTCCTGACACTGAAATGATAGCATACTCTGCCTGCCAGGATGCCATATGGGGCTTAGATAGCTTTGGGCAAGTGTTTATCAGAACACTGTCCAAAAGCTGTCCAACAGGAATGCATTGGATGAGGCTGGACCTTTCTCAGCTAGGTATGACTATTGAGCTATTTTTCTTTAAATTATGATTTAAATCATCTACCATGCTGCAGACATCTGATATGGAGCAAAAAATGTTGAACTTAGAATCCAGAGATCTTCACATTTTGGCTCTGAAACTTCCTAGATATGTGACCCTAAAGAAGTGACTTCATTTTATTTTTTTAAAAAAGAGTAGCCATATTTATACCAACCTGCTTCATTGGGTGGTTTTGAGGAAAGCATTTTTCAAAATCTTAAACTGTTAAACAAATGTATTATTATTATTATTATTATTATAGTTTTCCTGGACAAATGACGTTAACAAATATATATATATATTTTTTAAACCCTTACCTTCCGTCTTGGAGTCAACACTGTGTATTGGCTCCAAGGCAGAAGAGTGGTAAGGGCTAGGCAATGGGGGTCAAGTGACTTGCCCAGGGTCACACAGCTAGGAAGTGGCTGAGGCCGGATTTGAACCTAGGACCTCCCGTCTTTAGGCCTGGTTCTCAATCCACTGAGCTACCCAGCTGCCCCCCCCCCCCAACAAATATTTATTAATCACTTTAAACCAAGTACTTTGAAAGTGATAAGGATATAAAATGAAACAAAAAAATACAATTCCTGGCCTCAAAGAAGCATGTACTCAAATGGGAGATATATGTAAATAAATACATACATCTAAGATATATTCTTAGTAAGTGGATGGTAGTCTCAGAAGGGAAGGCACTAGCAGTTGGAGAGACCAGGAAAGGTCTCTCTAAGAAAGTAGAATTTGAGCTGTGTCTTGAAGGAAGCCAGGGAAATTAAAAAGGAGAAATGAGGAAGAAGAACATTCCAAGCACGAGAGATAGTGTAATGGAAATTTCAATAATAACTGAGAAACACCTAGTTAGTCCAAAGACCCCAAAAAGAATAAAGCAAATTATTATAACCTCCATTAAAATTCATCAAATATGTCCAAAAGATCAATTAATTATAATAAAAACAATTAACAGTTAACCAGGATACAATTCAGGATGTAGAATTAGATAATCTGATTTCTAATTGGAGGAAAGTTTAGGGGCTTACCGAGATGGGAGGAGGGAGTAGGTTTCAACCCTATTGGGAGGGAGATAAGTAAGTTTTATCTTAAAATCTTAAATCTTAAAATGAAAAGATCTTGATTAATTATAACTACCTGTACATATAAAACAATGGATGATTTGTATAGTCAATTTTGTCATAGATGAATAAGAGAAAAATAACAAAATGAAGGAGAATACATGTGTCAGCACAAGATAGAGTCTGTGCTCTCAAGTTAAAATCTGATTGGTCCTTCTGATTCTCACACTAAACTAATTGCATTTTACACATGGTCTTTCTGATAGAGTATAATTATTGGGAACAGCAAGTAGGCTAAAGAAGTTGGGTCATGGAGTTCATGGAGGAGAACAAAATGTAGGAAGGCTAGAAAGGTGGAAAGAGATAAAGTCATTAAGGATTTTAAATGCCAAATAAAGGACTCATGTGATTTTGGGGGTCATAAATAGCCACTAGAGTATATTGATTAGAGAGGGGTGGCATTGTTAGACCTGTACTTTAGGAAAATCATTTGACAGCTGAGTGGAGATTAGATTAATGTAGAAGGGGCATGAAGTAGGGAGGACAAAGGAGGATATTGCAGTAGTCCACATGTGAGAGGTGCTAGAGGACTATAGTAAGAAAGGAGAGGCAATGCATAGAGAGGAGGAGACTGTCAGAGATGTGAAGGTAAAAACCACAAAATATAAAACCAGATTTAATTTGAGGGTAGGTGCAAATGAAGAGTTGAGTATGCCACAGGTTATGAGCCTGGTTGACTGATAGGATGATGTTGCCCTCAGTAGTAGTAATAGGGAAGTTGGCGAAGAGAGAGTTTTGTTTTTGCACATGTTGGATTTGAGATACCTGTGGGACATCCAATCTGACTTGTACAAGAGGCAATTCAACATATAGAATTCAAGCTCATGAGTGAGACTCAGTCTAATTATTTAGATAAAAATACTCATGTCTAGAGTTTAGTCTGTGGGAGATAATGAAATGACTAAGTAAGAGGGATACTGTACAACAGAAAGAGAAGAGGGTCTAGGACTGATCTTTGGAGGCACTCCTAAGTAGAGGAAACTGAGAAGAAATGGTCAAACACATTTCCTTATTTCACTTTATAACTTAGACCCAAAGAAAAGATTGACAAAAATTCACCTCATTAAGTTGCTTTACTTTGGGAAATTTCTCCTGAAAGTTTCTAAATTTCTTAACAGTGCCACAGGCAAGGTCCCAGCCTCACTTGCGACTCCAGGGGTTCCTGACAGGTGGTGAACTATCACTCAAAAAAATAACAAATGCGAAGACAGCTGTATCTTTACGGCCATGGGAATGCTTTGCATCTGATAGCTGCTCCGCCATCCCCAGACTTGATATTTATTTTTATACCCATTTTCTTGGCACACAGATACATTACCTAACACACACATGTCTAAATGGAAATAATTGGAAAAGTGATACATTAACTTTTAACAAATCACTTGATGAACATTCTATATTCTTGTATTGTGATTACAGACAGCATAAAGGTTTCACACAAGATAAATGATTTCGTCACAGGTGGCTTTGAGATACCTGTGGGACATCCAATCTGAGTTGTACAAAATTTTCTTATTACCCTGTGAGGAGTTTTGAGCTTACAAACAATCAAGGAAAATTACTTGTTGCTTTTAATAAAAAGAAATAATCAATCAAAACTTCTTAAAAGACAATTCACCAATCATATCATTGAGGTTGAAGGGTACTGGGAACACAATTCAGATTTAATATTGGACTGGTCATTTTTCAGGGTTTACTGGGGAGTTTCCCACTGGTGAATTATTGGTTTGTGAAGTCGAGTCACTGAGGCATATTGAAGCTTGTTGTATCTATACGTTTTATATGGGCCTTTATGATTGATTTGTGTGTTGACTTCATGAGAATAAGTTTCTGCAAGTGGGAAAGTTCTGGGCTTGGCCTGTAGCTGTGGTTTTACTGAGGATTATGTGTCTAAGTAAAAGTTAACCCATGGTAGTCTTTTGGGATTGCATTTTAGGGTCTGATCTTTTGGTGATGTTTTAGAGAATTAGGGTACAGATTTTTGCTCTTGCATTATTTCTTCTGAGACTAGGGGGAATAGTCATATCAATTCTATAGGTAGGGATATTGATGAGAGAGGTCATACAAGGGGTTAACTTTTACTTAGACATATAATCCTCAGTAAAACCACAGCTACAGGCCAAACCAAAACTTTCCCACTCACAGAAACTTATTCTCATGAAGTCAACACAAATCAATCATAAAGGCCCATACAAAATGTATAGGTACACCAAGCTTCACTATGCTTCAGTGACTCGACTTCACAAATCAGCAACTCATCAGTGGGAAACTCCCCAGTAAACCCTGAAAAATGACCAGTCTAATATTAAATCTGAATTGTGTTCCCAGTACCCCTCAACCTCAATGATATGATTGTTGAATTGTCTTTTAAGAACTTTTGATTGATTATTTCTTTTTATTAAAAGCAACAAGTAATTTTCCTTGATTGTAAGCTCAAAACTCCTCACAGGGTAATAAGAAAATTAAGCCACCTGTGACGAAATCATTTATCTTGTGTGAAACCTTTATGCTGTCTGTAATCACAATACAAGAATATAGAATGTTCATCAAGTGATTTGTTAAAAGTTAATGTATCACTTTTCCAATTATTTCCATTTAGACATATGTGTGTTAGGTAATGTATCTGTGTGCCAAGAAAATGGGTATAAAAATAAACATCAAGCCTGGGGATGGTGGAGCAGCTATCAGATGCAAAGCATTCCCATGGCCGTAAAGATATAGCTGTCTTCCATTTGTTATTTTTTTGAGTGATCATTCGCCACCTGTCAGGAACCCCTGGAGTTACAAGTGAGGCTGGATCTTGCCTGTGGCACTAAATATTACATTTGACATGATATTAATTTTCAGTATTACAGAATACTCCAGATACAATCTGATGAGGGCAAATAATGAGTGAAGACTTTTGAGCAGAAGAATATCATAAGGGGTTACTTAACCCTAATTACCCAGTCTTTACCACTCTTCTGTAGAAGTAAGGGTTAAAAAAATTGTGTGTGTGTGTGTGTGTATGTATGTATATATATATAAAACAGTATTGAAAGTGTATATATACACTTCCAACTCTGTAATTCTAAAACTGCTTTGCTTATCTAAACTTCTTCTGTTTTCTTATGTTCACTTAAAAATGTTTCATTGATGCTCATTTTTCGTTTCTTCCTTTTTAATCACTAATCACTATTTCTTATTCTCTCTCTATAACTCTTGCCTCTCTCCCCAAAATAAAAATTCTTACAGTAAAAATAATCATCAATCATCAAGGAACATCAAAACAAATACATACATTATCCATGTCTGAATTTGGATATACATATCAGGAAGTAGTAAAAATGATTCAAAATCAGTCTTCTGAATTAGTCTTTGCATTCTTAAGAACTCTGAAGTCTTTCAGATTTGTTTTCCTTTATTACAATGTCATTGTCATTGTAGAAATTGTTCTCCTAGTTATGCTTATTTTATCATCAATTCATACTTCTGCATTAGTTCATTCAAATTTTCCCATACAAATTCTTTGAATTTGTCCCTTTCATTATTTATTAGGGGTCAGTGGTAGTCCCAATATTTTCATATTCCATAATTTGTTAAGCCATTACTCACTTGGGCACTCACTTTGTTTTTTAGTCCTTTGCTTCTTCAAAAAGTGTTGCCATAAGTATTTTTATACATATAGGACCTTTCACTCTTTCCTCTCTTTGGAGTACATGCCTAGTGGTGGTATAGTTTTGTCAGAGGGTATGCATAATTTATTAACTTTTGAGATGTTCTGGAATGGCTGTACCAATTCACAACTCTACCAACAGTGCATTAGGGTACCTGCACTTCCATAGCCTCTCCAATGATTGTCAGGATCTTTTTTTGTCATCTGACCATTTGTTGTGGAATGGAAGCTCAAAGATGTTTTAATTTTACTTTTTCTTTTTATTATTCAGTTGGAGCATTTTAAAATAATATTGTCAATAGCATGTATTTATGAGAATTGCCTTTTCATTTCTTTTGACCATTTATCTCTTAGGAAATGTCTCTTGTTCTTACATATTTGAATCAGTCTCTGGTTATCTTTGAAAGTCCTTTATGACTAGGTCTTAACTTGCCTTTCAAGCCTGATTAAAGATTATTTCCCTTCCTGCACTGTACAGTCCAGACAGACTGATCTTGTTACTACTGCTCAAACAAGATACTTCATATCCTGTCTCTGTTTCTTCGCACTGGTTGTCTCTTTTTGCATGCTCCTTATCTTTGTGTCTCAGAATCTTTTCTTCAGAATGCTGTTCATGTGACACTTCTATATCAAACCCTTCCTAATTCCCAGCTGCTAGTGCCCTCCCTCCAAGGAAAATTGCCTTATAAATGTTTTGTAGAAATGTATATTTGTACATATTTTCTCTCCAATAAAATGGGAACTCCTTGAGGACTGGGACTATTCCATTTTTATCTTTACCCAAGATTTAAGCACCAGAACCCGACATATAAGATACTTTTTTTTTTAACCCTTACCTTCCATCTTGAAGTCAATACTGTGTATTGACTCCAAGGCAGAAGAGTGGTAAGGGCTAGGCAATGGGGGTCAGGTGACTTGCCCAGGGTCACACAGCTGGGAAGTGTCTGAGGCCAGATTTGAACCCAAGACCTCCCATCTCTAGGCTTGGCTCTCAATCCACTGAGTTACCCAGCTGCCCCCAATAAGATACTTTTAATAAATATTTGATTGATTGTTCCAGGTGAGAGGTGATGATGGATCAGGAAAGTCTTCTTGGAGGGATTAGAATTTGAGTTGAACTTTATATGGGATTGGATAGAGACTGAACAAGCAAAATAGAAGACACGAGCAAAAATATGTAGGTAAATATAGGTAAGTGTGACACATTGAGGGAACGGAAAGTAGAATAGCTTGGCTGGAACCTAGAAGATTGGTGAAGAGAAATTTGAAAAGAAGTTTTTTTAAAAGGAGGAGGGTACGATATTATCGAATCTTGAAAGCCATGCAGAGGAATTTGATTGGTAACTCAAAGGAAGGAAAGTAGGGAGCCACTGAAAGTGACATGATCAAAGCTACATAGAAGAGGTTATCTTGATAATGGTTTGAAGGACAGTGGATATGGAAAGAGCTATGAGTTAGGTTGTACTAAGGGTCTGAATTAAGGCAGTTAGCGATGAGAATAGGTCAAAATACTGTTAAAATAAGTTTTATGGATACTTCTTTTTAATGTCATTTAAAATAAATATATATAAAAGTATATATTTTAAATATTTTAACCCCTTTCTCCCTGTGTCCTTTGATTTATCCTTTATCTGTGAATAAATAAAAATAGTTAAGCAAAACTGACATAGCAAAATGTGTCTGATAGATAGAATATTCTGCAACTATATTCCTTTCTCTTTCTCCCTTCTTTGAAATAAGGTAAGTGATTTGCTCATCTCTTTTGAGTTCAAGATTGGTTATTACAATTACTTAACATTCAGCTTCATTTTTTTGATATTTTTAATTTGCATTGTTATAGTGTATTATTTTCTTGGTTCTGTTATTTGTACTTTTCATCAGTTCATATAAGTTTTCCTATGTTTCCCTGAATTGATCATGTTCATTGTTTTCTTCTAGTGTAGTTTATATTCTACTACATTTGTATACTACAAATTATTTAGACAGATAAATATCAGATCTTCATTAATTAAATAATCCAGTACTTGAAATCATCAATCTATTAGACATGAAATTAGTTTCATAAATTTTTAAGAAATGAGTTATAAAGGGAAAAAACTGTTGAATACAAATGTAATGAAGCATGGAATAGTAGCACAAAGGTAGAAAATGAAATAGAGAAATCACAGCTACTCACATTTTTAAAACACTTCCAAATTTGCAAATCAGTTTTCTATGTATTTTTCAATTGATTCTTGCACTGACTCTATGCTGTAAGAGTAGCAGAAGTTTTTATCTCCATTTTGCAAATGAGAAAACAGCCTCAGAATGATTTGTGAATTTGTCAGGCTCACAGAGCTAATAGGTATCAGAGCTTTTTATCCAAAGAAGATATTGTTCTGGCCTCACAAAAATAATGGTTCAGTAAGGGAATAGAGAATGTTCAGAAATACAAGTAACTAAAATGCAAAGCAGAATGAGATGAATCTTTGAAAAGATACAGTGTGGTAAGGGAGTTCAAAGGAGAAAAATATCAGTTCCACCAACTTCACCTCACCCAACAGAGTTCTATACAAAGCCCACTGGGGGTCAGTCCTGAGCTGATTTTAAGTTTCTGTAAGAAACTTGATATTTGAATACAGGTCCTCTGACTTCAAATCTGGTTTTCTTTTTACTACCATTGTTCTTAGGATACTTCTTTATTTTTTAAAATGCTCCTATATGTTTGCTTATTTTTTCCACCAGACAGAACAGTAAAATAGGCCTTTTGGTTTGCTTTTTGTTAGGACCAGATGCTCCCCACTCTTTTCTTTCTGTGTTCCTGGTACCACTCTCTTATTGACCTTTGCCAGTCCCAAATAAGGAAGTGAAGGTCCTTGTAGCAAGAGAATAATCATGTGGAAAGTGGTGCCAGCCTTAGCTCAGTGGAGCTATCTCATAGGTCCTCCCCAACCCACACCACATCTCAGTACACACATAGAAGCTGCTTTTCTCCTTGACACTGAAGTAGATGCTTTATCTCTGGAGTCTGGCATCACTCTTGATTATCAGATCAAAAGGGGACATTTCTGTGAAAAAAGCCTCACTTCTTTGGAATCTTTTTATACTCATACTCTTAAAAACATTAAGCCTTTAATATGTCCTCTAACAGAGGGATAGTGTTATTTTGATTCTGCTACTGATTTAGTTTGTAGGCAGATTTTTTCCACCAAATCTGTCTTCATTTCAATAAGACTTTCCTGATCATCTGTTATTTGCCTAGCATTCTATGAGGAAGAAGCTATGGGAAAACCTGAAAAAAAAGAAAGCAATTCTTGTCTTCAAGGAGTCCATAATCTGACTCAGTTGATCTCTTACTCCTTTGAAACAAGATAAAAGAAAACAATATGTAATCAATCTTGTTCTGAAATAGCTAGTTCAGACATTGTAGTAAGAGGCCAAGGAAGCAAGCGGTCCTTCAGTCTGTAATTGACCTCATAAAGTTCTCAAAATCACATAGTCTTCCTTAGCAGTATGTATCAAGCTTATTATATATGTCAAAATCATTATGTTTATCAAAAGAGTAATGGAGTAGCTCTTTCTGTAATCATCACTGTCATCATCATACCACACATTAATGTAGCACTTTACAGTTTACAAAGTTTTTCATTCAGGACAATCTCATGAAATACAGGGGTTGCAAGTGGTATTATTCCTACTCTATAGATGAAGAGACTGACTCTTGGGGAGATTAAGTGCTTTGCCAATAGTGTAACACAACAGGTAATGGAGTCAGTATTTGAAGTAAGATCTTCAGGCTCCAGGCTCAAATGCTCTTTCAAGTTTATCAGAACTTAATCATTACAATTAAAAAACATTTTTAAAAAGTTTTCATATGACAGTCATTTCCAGATATTCATTCTCTCTCTCTCTCTCTCTCTCTCTCTCTCTCTCTCTCTCTCTCTCTCTCTCTCTCTCTCTCACTCTCATAATTCCTTCCTGCTCCTCCTCCACCCTTCCAAGATGTAGAAAGTATTTCATTATCTATCTGCCCTCTGAAACCAGTATTGGTTCTTTGCATTTAATCTGAGTTCAAGCTATTGTTTAGTGATATTTTCAATTATGTATGTAGTCATTATGTATTTTCGTCATTTAGTTCTGCTTTCTTCACTCTCTTTATACAGATCTTATGTCTCTCCAAATTTCTTGTATTTCCTATGGTGTAATAATCTTTGTAGTTTTAAGTGGAAAAAAGTCATTATGGTTACCAGTGGAATGTTAAACTGTAAATTCCTTGAAGACAAAAATAGAATGTTTTATCTGAAAGGCAGTGTGGTAGAGTGGAAAGAATGCTGAACATGTTAGGAGGAAATCCAGTTAAACTCTTTAACATTTAATAAATGTATAGCTCACATGGTCATTGTAAGGAAAGGGTTTTTTAAACTTTAAAGTATAACGTTGTTATTATGAACTTGAGCTATTTCCCAGAAAACCAAGAAACTAGTAAATGCTAAATTCTAATAAAGTAGATCACCAAATTCTTCTAGTCTTTGTTAATAATATATTCAAATTTTTTTTAGGACAGCATAGTGAAGAAGAATTATTGAACTCAGAGTCAGTTGATCTGGATTCAAATGTCAGCTGTTTTGATTGCCATTTATTTGTCCCTGGGCAAATTTCTTCATCTCTATGAGACTCTTTTTCTCCTGTGTAGAATTGAGATAACATTCAAATGAGATAATGTGTATAAATGCTTTGTAACTACAAGGCACAAAATTAATGTGAATTATTATATATGAGAAACTGAAACTTGATCTCAAGTCAAAAATAAAAAAGTTGGATTTCATTTTAGCTTTGGGGAAAAATGTTTTAAAAGTAAAACTAAACATAAATCCTTGATTTAATGAGAAATGATCAGTTGAGTTGACTGAAGACTGTCTAAACAACATATATTATTTTCTACTCTCTTGGAAAGGGGAAGGGATATATTTTCTTTTGAACTATTTTAGTAATAATCTCTAGGACATTTTTGATTAGGTAACTTCAAGTGTCAGAGTACTCAAATAGAATAAGATACATGATCTTTGTAACTTAAGATGAAACAAAAACATTCTTTACCGTTGTTTTTATTTTACTGGTAGCAGTGTTATTTGGAAGGACATTGTCTTTCAAAATATTCCTTCTTTTGAAAAGTGCAAAATAAATGCATGTTCTCCTCTAGAGATGTAAATGATATCAAGCAATGATATGCAGTGCTGTATTTGATCACACTGAAGCATGTTAAGGTCAGACCACTTTAACAGCTGGGACATCATGTCCCAGGATCATGTATATTAGACACTGGGTGATGCACAGTTAAAGAGGGTCTTAAATTCTATAACTGTGTTAATTAATGTCAAAGAAGGATGATAATTTTGACCTTTGGATGTCCCTTCCCTTTTCCCAAAATAATATAGTATTCAAAAAGAGTTATAAAGACTGAAAAAATCACAGTGTTCCCCTTTTAATAATTACATTTCAGCATTACTAATAATAGCTTCATTTCATGGGTTGCCATGGCCAAAATAATTCATTATCTAGTTGTCAGTTCTCCTGGTAATGAGCCTCTCTCAGCTAGGTTTGTCTACAGACTGCAAAAAGCATATACTGTCTGTTGTCAGGCTCACACTTTAAGCCTTTTACATATGGCCCAACCTGCCAGAATTTCAAATCCACTGGCCTAGCCTTTTGAGAACTCATGGTCACTTTCACTTGTTATGAGGCATTAGATTAGGACTTTATGGAATAAAGGTACATATTATTCAAAGGGCAATGAAAAGACTCATGTTCTGAATAAATGGCTAGGGCATGTTATCAATAGTGAAATTTACTTTACTGCTGCTTCTCTAAGCAGCAGAAGATATCATTAATGTGGATGTCTAGCCAAAGAAGGAGCTGGGCTGATCATGTAATGAAAATGAGGGCTAGCTGATAGTGCTGCCTGGGTGCTGCATTGCCACTCATTTAATTGTATGAGATATATAGGAAACTCTTGGCATGTTCTATACATCCCCTGTGGGAAATTTATAGGAAGCCATGGACACAAGTCACATGGTATGAGAAAGCAAAGGTGGATTGTGATCTGCACCATGGGAGGGAGTGCATACACACACAAATCACTGAAATTATGATTTGTCAAAATAGCATTAATAGCTTCCTTTGTGACTGACAAAATGGAGGATCAGACGTTTTCTCTGGTTTTTATGACCTTTTTTTTTTCCAAAACCTATATTTAATATAATGAAAAATATCCAAGTTCAGAAAAACATTTTTGTACCATCCTAAAATAAAATTTCAGAAATACCAAAGGGCAATTAAAAGCAAACACAAATACTTTAGTCAAAGAAAACTACACTCATCAACCTCTCTCTTCAAGTTCACACTATGAAAATATGATCTATTGATTTCCAGGATATTTGCCAATCCTGCTCAATGCTATCAACAAATGGCTCAGTCTTCCTCTTCATCCTGTTCCTTTATCATCCTCATTGATTGCAGAATCCACATTATGGCCCTCTTAATACTGACCTCAGAGTTCTTGAATCTCTTCAACTCTAATAATATTTATCTCCATTTCATTTCTACTACTGCCTAGCATCCTATTATTTCTCTGAAAAATTCCCATTTACAACTTCCAGCTTCTAACATTCCCATTTGCTGACTCTAAACTTTATTTTCACCTTCACTTTGACTTCTGGCCCATTCAACCTTCCCCAGTCACTTCCCTCCCAACCTGGCCTGGAGCCCATGGTCAGATACCATGATTTCAAAAATAGAACTTTAGAATTTCTTGTCCCCATTTAAGGGCAAGAGGCATATATTGCCAATCTTCAACTTTGAGTAGCATTCAAAAGCAGGACTAGTGGCCTTGCACATGGTATCTTACTAACAACTCCAAGTAGTATATGGGATCTTTACTTACAGAGGACTCAGATAGCTTAGACTGCCTTGCTTAGGGAAAGGGGTATCTTTACAGAAAGGTTTATATATAATGGCAATTGCTATCACAATACAGACACAAAATGATCAGCCACAGGTCACAGGTTTCTTCTCTGCTTAAATAAAGTGGGAGGCTAGTCAAGCCCAGCTACAGGAGTCTGGCCCTGTCTAGACACAACACTAAGCGAAGAGTAATGGGCCAATACAACATAGGGAGAGAAGTCTACCTAAGAGCATATTTGCCTTTCAACTTGGAGAAAATTGTTTACTATTCTCTGAAACCTGAACCTGAACCAGGTTATTCTCATTCAGGTCTTTGAGACCCCTACTTGGTGGACTATCTTAACTTCTTATAATTCAGATCTTGGATACAAAACTTGAAGAGACTTGAAGGTCTCAAACAGTTTTATGGCCTTACTGTGGGTACTGAACCCAGCAGTTAGCAGTCTCCTTCTATTGTAGGTCTTTATAAGTTCATTTGACTTCTCTGAGGAAAGGCTACTTAGAAGTCCAATCCTGGACTGTAGCCCAAAAGAAAAAAGTAGAAAGTCTTACATCACAGTTTCAACAGCACACCCAGAGAAGATCTATTCAAAAGATGACTGGATAGATACATCTTGATGAAGAGTATGTTCAGGGCAAGAAACCCAGATGACAAATTTAAGGTAGAGTCAAATTTTGAGAGAACAGTGATTCAACATTCGATCCTTGAGAACATGTGAGATGGGCCCATGCATCTCAGAGCTGTGATTTCAAGGTGGTGCATTGCCCAGACAGTAAAGTTGGTCCTGCAGAGGTGTTTTCCATTAGCCAGCCTTACATATGACTTTATAATACAGACAGGCACTTCCAGGCTCTTACAATTTATCTAGTCCCAGAAGTCAAAAATGAAAAAAATTCAGAGATTGGGGATACACACACATACACATGCAGATCTATCTATCCACCTATCTATATCCACATTTTTAAGGCCTTTCAAAACCCTTCAAAATAAGAATTATTTGCAAGAAGTAAAGTAATTGTCATTTTCTCCACAGGCTAAGACACAAAAAATCCTAATGAGGTAACACCTGATGAATTAACTGCAGAAAAACTAATCCCTAACCCCTAATGTGCTCACTCAGCATACCTTCCTCCACCAGCCCTCAGGCTCTGGAAAGATAGAAATCATGAACTTGTGCTTTGAGGTTCACTCAGAAATTCTCTTGTTAATACTGTGGCAGTCTCTGCCAACACACCCTCTTCTCCACCTTGCCCCAATCCTCATTTCACCATTATGTACTTAACTTTCTCTCAAAGACTCATCCTAGGAAGTGAAGTATGTATAGCAAAGGAGAACATTGCTCTGCCTGGGATGACAGCATACTCTTTGAAGCATTACTTAGACATTCAACTAAAGAACAGAAAGAATTGAGCCAGAACGTCAGCATGTATTTGGGGTCCCCCCAAACCTGAAGAAAAAGGGATTAGCATCTAGTTGGAGCCATTCCCTCCTTCCCCCCCAGAAGGCTCTTGGGGAAGATACTGAAGCCAGTGAAAAATGAATTCCTCTACATGGTAAAAGGTAGAAATAAATGACTTTAAGATACAGCTCTCGGGAGATCCATCATCATAGGGGCAGACCTTAGAAAGCACCTGGGAAAGGGACAACTAGATGGTTCGGTTGATCAAAAGCCAGGTCTAGAGGTGGGGGGAGGCCCTGGATTCAAGTCTTGCCTCAGATACTTCCTAGTGTGTGACCCGGGGCAAGTCACAGAACCCCCATTGCCTAGCTCTTATTGCTCTTCTGCTTTGTAACCAATACACAGTATTGATTCTAAGATGGAAGGTAAGTGTTTTTAAATGTTTTTTTTTAAGACCATTGGAAAATATAAAGGAAGATATAAAGAAAAAAAATGAAATTACCAAGGATCTCAGAATAAAAACTCAGTTAAGAATCTTAAACATGAATAAATCAATAAGGAAGATATTAAGAACAGAAGGAAAGATGGGCCTCTGGGATATCTAGTAAGTCCAAACAATTCAGAATAAATGTTGCAAGATAAAAGAAAATGGATCAATACCTGATGAGGCAAAGGACTAGTACATTCCCAAGAGAGTATAGAACTACACACAGCAGAATGTTTCTGAATGTTTCAAGAAAGAAATTGTGAAAGAATTTATGGCTTGCACAACAGAAATTATTTGAAGAATAGAAAAACTTGAATTCACTGTGGCAAGTCTCTCCCAAGTAATTGAAAAAGAGATCATGGGATAATGAAAAGAAAAAGTAATGATGTTAAAAGAACACATGATCTCTTTTCAAATGGAAAGAACATTTTTATCTTGAAGATAGGATGTTAAGAAAAAATTAAGCTTTATAAGTCTTCCCCCCAAAAAACACATCAAAAAGCCTGAGAAGCATAATGTAGTACAAGAAAACTGCCTAAAATGTTTGAACAAAGAAAACCAGCTGTCAATCAAAAGAATCCACAGATTGCTTCTGGGAATACAAAAACAAAAAACCCCAATGTTACATACTGCAAGACATAGTGGTTAAATTAACAATTTCAATGACATACAGCAAATTCTGCAAGTAACCAGGAGCAAGACCTTCAGATATAGAGAAAGAGAATTTTGAACAATTGAAGACTGTTCTACCCACTAAAAACCACAAAAAGGAATAGAATAATGTGTTCTGAAGAGCAAAGACACTTGATATCTTTCTTTACTAAAATCTTTAAGTGCTTTATTTTGGCACTGAGGTAACTGAATTTTCAAAAGTTGTGAAAGTGGAATACAAATCCTGACAGATGTGCTCCTGATCTCAGCTGCTTGGTGAGCCAGTTTAATTCTACACTAGCCTCCCTATCTTAAATATTTTGCCCCATTTATTACCGGTGATGCCTTGCCAAGCTCCTATCATGGAATTCTACCCACCATCTGTCTTTTCTCCTATTCACATGCTGCTGAATGGAGCTAAAGAAAATCACAAAAACATCACAAAAAACTCACAAAACTAGATCTACTACAAATGTATATTACCTAATGTTAACTGAGCCCTCATTGTAGTAAGATAATCTTTTGACATCTCCCTGATCAGTTTGCTATATCACTTAGCACAGGGGATTTTCTAAACCTTTTCATCCCTCCTCAGACCTTCCATGGCACCCCTTTCTGAGAACTGTGCCTCATACTTCACTAAAAAAATTGATATTCTTCAAGAACTTCTCTTCTTCCCTCTGAATCTCACATCATTCATATATCTTCCAATATAATTTTTACTTTTACAGCATTTTGTACATAGTAAATGCTTAATAAATGCCTCATTCATTCATTTATCTCCTCTTTAATCCTTGTCTTACATGAAGAGGTGAACTTACTTTTTGCCAACACAAGATCCGATTTCACCCCATCTTCTCTTGCAGCTTGGCCACTCTATCTCCATTCTCTAAATAACCTTCAGTCTCTCTAGATAGACACTGGCAGTTCCCTGCTGCCTATAAACATTCACCATCTTTAGAAAACCTTTACTTGCTCTACTATGTCTACTATCTTGTTTCTTCTTTTTGTGGCTAAGTTTCTCAAGAAAGCCATCTATAATTGATTCCTCCATTTCCTTTCCTTTTACTTTCTTCCAAACCCTTTGAAGTTTGACTTCTAATCTCATTATTTAGCTGAGACAAGTCTCTTTTAAGTTGCCAGTACTTTCTTAATTGGAAACTAATGTCCTTTTCTCAGTTCTTATCTTCCTTAACTTCTCTACTGCCTGTGTCACTATCAGTTACCTTCTTCTCTTTGATAACCATTTTCTATCTTAGAATTGAGAGATTCCCACTTTATATTTTGGTGGCACTCTACTTTCTCCTGATTCTTCTAACTGGGACCATTCCTTCTCAAGCTTCTGAGTTGGATCTTTGCCCATGGCATGCCCACTAATGGGGCTTTCTTTTCTTTTCCTTTTATACTTTCTTGCTTAGTAATCTTATCTGCTTGTTTCTATGGATTCCTTTACCAGAAAATTCTTGGATCTGTTTTTCAAAACCTAATCCCACCTCTTTCTTGACCTGATTATTCACATCTCCATCTGCCTTTTTGACATCTGAAAGTGAGTATTCCATAAATACTTCAGAAAGGGACTCATTTTCTTTCCCTTAAAACAGTAGAGAACTTCTTAGGAAACTGTGATGTCATGTAAGGAAAATATCTGAATTTAGCTGGCACATTGACTTAACTTAATCTGAACAAGAGAGAGACATATTATAGCACCAGCTTACCTAAATTTATAGAGCTGTATCTAATAAGGTTAGAAGTGGGATGATAAATTGTTTGCTAGCAATTGATTATTTTCCAACATTTTTTGATCTTTAAATCTTTTTTTTTAACCATACCTTATGTCTTAGTGTCAATATTGTATATTGGTTCCAAGACAGAAGGAGTGGTAAGGGCTAGGCAATGGGGTTTAAGTGACTTGCTCAGGGTCACACAGCTAGGAAGTGTCTGGTGCCACCTTCGAATCCAAGACCTCTTGTGTCTAGACCTGACTCAATTCACTGAACCACCTACCTGCCCCCTTGATCATTAAATCTTAAAAAGAGTTGTGATCCAGGTTAAAGAGAGGATTTCCAATATAATTGGTTTTCATAATAACCCTATACCAGTGATGGCAAACCTATAGTATGCATGCCAAAAAGGGCATGCAGAACCCTTTGTGGGAACTCCTGCAGTCACCTGCCAGCATTTGTTATTAGAAAGCCAGAGAGACTTGAGATGGAGCTGCTCCCCTCCCCCTTTTCATGCACCTGAGGACATTCTTCACTTTCCCTGCCTCTCTGCCCAGCAGCCCAATGAGAGCACTTTCTTCCTCCACTGTCTGGGGTAAGGTGCTATGGGTAAGGGGGAGGCTCACATGCTGCTTGAGGGCATGGCACAGATGGCAGCCTATTGAGACAACTGTGAAGTTAATTCCTGTGGTAGGGTTGGAGAGGAGCTAGGTTTGAGGGGAGCATAGCTCACAGTATGGCACATAGCTGGAGGGGAATGGAGCACTAGGGCCACTTTCCTTCCCCTCTCCACACGTACCTCTCATCCTGCCCAGCAGCCTAATGGTAACACTTCCTCCTTCCCCTGCCTGGGGCAAGGGGGTTGGGGGGGTGGGTAATGTGGGGAAGTGAGGGCCTAGCACCCCATCTCTAAAAGGTTTACATCACAGCCCTATACAATACTTATAGAAATAGTTTTCTCTTTATTGTACCCATAAAATACTGATATTTAGTTACTTACTCACTGTTACATAGCTAATAAATGCATGAGCCATTACTAGCACTCAGGTCTTCTGACACCGAGTTCAACACTATTTCCACAGGTTTATAGCATTTCTTATTTGAACTGAGAAATCTATAATTAAACAAAAGTGTGTCTATGTAGTACTTATTGAGGCATCTGGAAAGCTTAGTAGTTAGAACTAGATTTGGAATCAGGAATTTCTGAGTTCAAATACAGTCTAATTATTTAACCTCTCTTTACCTTAATTCCCTGGAGAAGGAAATGGCAAACCTCTCCATTATCTTTGCCAAGAAAACTCCATGGAGAGTTATGAAGTGCCATGATCCACATAGTCATGACTGAACAGCTGAACAAGTATTTATTAAATCCATTAAAAATCCATAAAAAAACATGGACAACACATATCTTTTCACTATTCTCTAGAGCAGTAGTGACAAACTCAGCTAGAAAGAAGATGTTAAACTGTACATCACAACATCCTTGTGAGTGATAAATTAAAATTATCTGTGTTCTTTTATTTTGTCTTATTTTATTAAATATTTCCCAATTGTATTTGAATATGATTCCAGCTATACTACACTTTGACAGCATGTTTGATTCCTTTGCTCTAAAACACAGCATCTTTGATTCTTTGGGAAAATGACAATCATACCATGTTTATTTCTCATTGCAAATAAATATTTGGATTATAGTAAGTTAGTGTAATTTTTAGTAAACTAACAATCAAGAAACATTTACTAAGATCCTACTATGTGCCAGACATTATGCTAAGTACTGGGGATAGAAAAGGGGCAAAAGACAG
Organism: Monodelphis domestica; assembly: GCF_027887165.1. Taxonomy (NCBI): domain Eukaryota; kingdom Metazoa; phylum Chordata; class Mammalia; order Didelphimorphia; family Didelphidae; genus Monodelphis; species Monodelphis domestica. The sequence continues at coordinate 321,060,520 of NC_077227.1, read as the reverse complement.
TATGTGCTCTCAAGAAGCTTACAATCTAATTGGGGAGACAACATGCAAATAAATATATACAAAATTATATTGAATAAGTAGAAAATAATTAACAGAGGGATGAGATTGGAATTAAAACTTGAAGCCAGGGAGGTCGGTAGTCAGAATGGAGAAGGGAGAGTGTTCCAGGTGTGGGCAGGCAACCCCCCTCCCCCCAAATACACAGAGCTGAGCATTGAAGTGTTTTGTTCATAGAATAGCCAGAAGGTCAGTGTCACTGGATCAAAGAGTACATGGCAGGGAGTAAGATGTCAGATGAATGGAAACATAGGATGAAGCAGGAGTCTGAATGGTGAAGGGCTTTGAATGCCAAACAGATCATTTTATATTTTATTCTAGAGGCAATAGGGACCCACTTTCTGAAATTACCAGATCCAAAGAAACAAATTTTTTAAACAATTGTTTTCTGACCTTTTGTAATCCAGATTCTCTCCTGTCCTTCCTCTCTGCTTTCCCCCTTCCTCAGACAGTAAACAATTCAATAAAGGTTTTTCTAGTGTTGTCATCCAATATAAATGTCCATATTCTTCATGTCATGAAAGAAGACATACATATTGCACATGTAAGAAATAACACATGAAGTAAATAAAATGAGAAATAATGTGGTTTGATTATGAATTATACGCTGACAGTTCCTTCAATGGTTGTGGATAGAATTTTTCTTTATGAGTCTCTTAAAGTTGTCTTGGATCCTTGCATTGCTGATAATCAACTAGTCATGAAGTAATAACTTGAATCCAGGTCTTTTGACTCCCATTTCAAAGCCATCCTATTCTTCAAGCATGATTTAAATCCTTTGTACTGGTTTTAAGTGAAAACAGAACTGTTTTGAATTGATTTTGAAGTACTGAGTCATTTCTATTTAGTTATTATCTTCAGGCTAAATGTGTATAAATACCACAATGCACCTATAATTCATTATTGATACATATTTATGGAAATATTTACCTTCAAATAACTCATATGTGTATTCTTTGGTAAACATTTTTTCTTGCATACTAACTTGTATTTTTAGGCTATGATGACACAAGCATTCTGTTAGCATGATCAACTCCTAAATGTAGTTCAGATTAGGACAGTTTTGAGAGGAAGCACGGTGTTGTAGGACAAAAAACATTGAATTTGAATTCAGAGACCTAAAGTTTGAATGGCCCCATTATTTATCTGATTATGATATAATATCATTTATAACATATATAGCAACATATAGAACAGCAAAGAAAGACTGACTGCCCTTTCTAAATTCTCCTACTCTGTTTTGGGAAGAGAAAGGAAGGTGGCATGATATTTGTGCAACAAGTGTGACAGAGTTCTGTGACATTCAAAGTAGTGCTTTCTATATTTCTTGATTTCTTCAGTAGTTTTTCAGTCATGTCCAACTCTTCTTTTTTTTTTTTTAAACCCTTACATTCTGTCTTGGAATCAATACTATGTATTGGTTCCAAGGCAGAAGAGTGGTAAAGACTAGGCAATGGGGGTCAAGTAACTTGCCCAGGGTCACACAGCTGGGAAGTGTCTGAGGTCAGATTTGAACCTAGGACCTCCCATCTCTAGGCCTGGCTCTCAATCCACTGAGCTACCCAGCTGCCCCCAATGTCCAACTCTTCTTGATCCCATTTAAGATTTTCTTGGCAGAGATACTGGAGTAGTTTGTCATTTCCTTCTCCAGCTCATTTTATACATGAGGATCTTAGAAAAATAGGGATAAGATACTTGCCCAAGGTCACACAGCTAATAAGTGTCTCGGGCCAAATTTGAACTCAGATCCTCCTGACTCCAGGGCTAATACTCTAATCACAGCACTACTAGTGGCCCCATTTTTCTTGGTGCACCCTGTCAAAAAAGCAGTATTATCTACTAATGGTGCCATACCTATTCGAACTGTTGGTTGGAGGTTTACTACAATTTAAATTGGACAACCTTTTTGCCTATTTGAAATTTAAAATTGTCAAAGGTCACATTTGTATCTTTCTATTATTAATATAAATTGCAGTAATATCTTTCCTTCTGACTAAAACCTTTTTCTATTAAAATAGGTTCAATCCATATGATGAAATAGAAATAAAAATCTGATGTCTTAAAAGGAGAGGAGAATGCCACTTTTCTTTGCCCTTGTTGGACCATACACGAAATACTGTAATTCTGGACATCCCATTTTAGGCAGGCTATTGACAAACTAACATTGAATCTCCATTTTTTTAATGTCTAATATTGTCATGGAGGAATGCCCCTCGGTTCTCAGAGACTATTAAGAGGATCAAAAACTGACAAATCTTACCAAACTGGAAAGGATTTGAATACCAACTAGAGATGGAGTGAGCCTCAATTTGGGTACCTATTTAAACAGTTTTATCATCAGAAGGTTGGCTACTGAGCAGTGAATTTTCCTGTCACAGCAATTCACAGAAACCATCTACTAAGTCATAGAGAGGTTGTCATCTTCAACTTTACTCACACCAACAAAATCACAAATCTTTATAAAGTATTAACAAGAAGGAGCCTGCACAGAAGCAGGCAGATGGACTGGTAAGAGTACTTTAAATCATATTATATGAAAAAATTCAATCAAAAGAAACTGTAGAACTTTTTAAATCAGGGACTATCTGGGGCCATGATTAATGTCTTCAAAAATTGAAGGCAACACATGGAAGATTGATTAGACTTATTTTGCTTGACATTATTAGAACTAATAGGTTCAAATTATAAGCAGGCAGATTTTTGACTCAATTTAAAGAAGAGTAGTTGTCTTAGCTGTCTAGAAACAAAATAAGTGAGTTCTATATATTACAGAGAGCTTCAGAATCTGAATGTGGACTTATCAGGGATGTTGGAGGGGTGGGTACTTTTATAAAAGGAGAACTTAAATGACTTTTCAAGTCTCTTAAATGAAAGGTGCTAAAAGTCAAAATGAAAAATATTCTTTGGTAGGTATTGGTAATTAAACTTGATTCTACTCTGGAATTTAGATAAAATCATTGTTGGCTATGTTGTTCAAGGCCTGGAGTCCAGAACAAAGGAGTTGATATTCTTGTTGAACCTTGCCCTGGTCAGATTACATTTGGAATACTGTGTTCAATTCTGGGTGCTATGTTTTAGAAGGAACATTTTTCAATAAGGGATCATCCAAGAGACAATGACTAGAATAAGAGATCTTTTTCTTTTTTTATTTTTATCCTTGTTTATTGGAGAAATAGTCATGTAATTTCAGTGAACTCATTAAGGCAAAGGTTCTTGATGATAAGAGTTCTTGTACCTGTTGAAGATCAGTTTTTAAAAAACTAAAGGTATTTAGCCTGGAATATAGAGAATTTGTGAGAGGAGGGATATGATAGCAGTCTTAAATGTATAAAAGGATGTCACGAAAAGAAGGATTATTTGTTATTTTTGTCTGCAAAATATAGTTCTATTTTTGTAAAGTTTTCCCCTACATTAATAATTTGCAATTTCTAGCCCTCTGGGTCCAAACAGAGCAAGTCTTTTTTTTTTTTTTTTGGCAGCCCTTCCTAGTTCATCTTCTCTTCTCCTGGAGAAATGTACCTAGTTCCTTGCATCCATCTTCATATGAAAAAGACTTGCTCATTCATATTGACAGCCATCTTAAACTCTGATTCCAGTAACTGAACACAGTATTCCAGACCAGTTACGATGAGGTCTGAATACAGTGGGATTATCATCTCCTTTTTCCTGAAAGTTACGCCCTTAATGCAGCTGAAGATCACATTAGCTTAAGGCTACCACATCACAGGGATGATTCATAAGGAGTTTGTAGTGCACAAAAACCTTCAGATTTTTTTTTTCAGAATAAAGTCCCTCACCTTGTCCTTGTGAAGTTGATTTCTTTTGTACTGTAGTGCAAGAATTTATACTTATCCCTGTTGAATTTCATCAGCAGTAACTAACATTTATTATGCACACTACAGACACTGAGCTAAATTTGGGATTACAAAGAAAGGCAGAAAAGCAGTTCCTGCTCTCAAGAAGTTCAGTCTAGTGAGGAAAACATGTAAACCACCATGTATAAATAAGCTATACATCTGATAAATCGCAAATAATTTAACAGGGTAAGGCACTAGAATTAAGGAGAATCACAAAAGGCTCCTTGGAGAGGTACTTGGTGGATTGAGAGCCTGGCCCTCCCTGATCTTTACTGTTTACAGATCTGATGAACATGTCATCCATGTAATCATCCAAGTGATTGATTTAAATGTATAAGGACTGGCCTGTAGTCCCTATATGTTTTTACCTGGGGGTAATAACCTGAGAAGAAGGGAGACTAAGGAAATAGGTGAATAATAAAGACTCAGAGACAACAAGTTAAAACACTTGGGGAGAGACGCGAACTCCTTAATATTTCTCTTGGATAATTAATTAAAGGGAAACATGAGGAATAAGAAAACTTGTGGGGAGTAACAATTCCTTAATACCTCCTATGGACAAGAGAGCATGGGGGCAACAGCGTCTCGAGGAAAGAAAGATCAGAAGGAAAAGATAGGACAGAGAAGTCAGAAGATTCAGGAAAGTAAGAGAGAGATTCGCACTTGTTCCCCAGTATTTATTGGAGGTTTTAGGAATGTGGATTGGGTGGTGATCAACGAATATGTAACATGACATAGGTTTTTACATTGGTATCATTGACAATGATGGAATCAAAGAGGAGGAGATTAATCCAAACTGTGCTTTGCAAATGAATGTACTCTGAGCCAGGGCAGCTTGGCTGTCAAGGCCCAGCCCAGGATAGTCCTTTGGACTGTCCCTTTCCATACTATGTGTCTGGTAAATGAATATACAGGATACGATATCAATACATCAGTCATACTTCCAAGATGCTAAGATGCCTGGTATACTACAAAATGTTAAACATCACAGTCCAACATATCCATCTTGGGGGTACTTCAGTAGAGACCTTCTATTACTTTGACCCTGGAACATTAACAATACTCTGATCTTACTATTCATTTAATTCTGAATCTACTTTTAATCCACATTATAATATACTTAACTTTTTTTAATTTTATGCAATCAAATTTATCCATTTTAATTCTTATGATGTTAAGCTGTCTGTAAATATGCTTCATAAATGTGACTCGATAAGAGTATAGATTAATCATAGTAATTATTATTATTACTGTTCCAACTTCTACATCGTTTTAATGCTTACACAGTCCTGTAATATAAGTAAAGCAAATGTTATGCTCATTTTAAAAATAGAGAAGCAAGTTCATTCAGGCTTTCTGAAGTAGTAAACACAGATGTTATTCCTTTTTTTTTTTTAACCTTACCTTCCATCTTAGAGTCAATACTGTGTATTGGTTCCAAGGCAGAAGAGTGGTAATGGCTAGGCAGTGGGGGTTAAGTGACTTACCCAGAGTCACACAGCTGGGAAGTGTCTGAGGCCATATTTGAACCCAGGACCTCCCGTCTTTAGGCCTGACTCTCAATCCACTGAGCCACCCAGCTGCCCCCCCCCCCCCGTTATTCCATTTTTAATACAAGGAATAAAGGTTTATTAAAGATGTTAAATGCATGGTCACAAACACAGTCAGAGCCAGAGCTCACACCTGGGACCTAAGGTCTCCAGCCTCCAAAATCAGGCTTTCTTCCACCCTGGCCATGTTGCTTCCCTTGCTGTACATCTCTTCTACCCATGCAGCTGGTGCTATTGTGTCTACTGCCATCAAATGATTGCATATTATGACTAGAAGTCTTTTCCTTCCTTTGAAATGTAAAAGTTCACATTATAAACTGAAGAATATTCATTTTGCAAAAAGTAATTGTTACATTTAGTATTTTAATACTTCTTTCTGTAGGTGCTATAAAATTAGTCAGTTTGTCATGTGGAAACCAGCACATCTGGGCCTGTGATTCCAGAGGTGGAGTTTACTTCCGAGTAGGAACCCAGCCTCTAAACCCCAGTTTGATGCTTCCAGCATGGATAACAATTGAGCCACCTGCCCAGGTAAATGCATTTTTAAAGCTAGTAAGAAATATATATGAATGTACTTTTTGAGAAGTAAGAACTCTATTCTAAGTGCCTTTCTCACATGTCTATTGTCTCTGTTGAACAGAGTGCTTTCCTTATGAACAACCCTATGAAGCAATTAGTTTACAAGTTAATACTCCTATTTTACAAATGAAGAAACTGAGACGTGGAAATTAATTGACATATGGAAGGTCACTTACTTAATAAATCTAAGCTGGGATTTAAATCTTTTCAACCAAAGTCAGGTCCCCATTCAACTATACCATTAAATTTCTTATAATCCTTTTGTTATAGGCTTCCAATGTCATAGTAATAGCTTGCAGTTTTTATTTTTATGGAACTTTTATAGCACAAAATACTTTAATAGGCATTGTCTTATTTTATTATTGTATTAGAACGACTTTGTGAATTAGGTGAGGCAGGAATTATCTTCCCTATTGTACAGAGGAGGATTCTGAACCTCAGAGAAGTGAAATCACTTGTCTAAGGTTCATATTTAATGAACAGTGGACCTGAAATTTGGTCCCAGGGCTCCTGACTCACAGAACAATGGTCTTTCTGCTATATCACAATGTATCTCTAAAACTATCACTAGGGATATGAAATAAGTTGCAGCATTGTAAAATTCTTTAATGAGTGCCTTAATGATTTGGAATTTATGATGCTCAAAGAGTTTTAGACCTTGGAAGAAATTTAGAGATAATCTTATGAAAATCCCCACCTTAATGTAATTTTATGTTATATTATTGCTTTTTATGTCATTACTTCCCAATATCCTCCTACTCCTTCCCTACCACCATTGCCATAAAACTCTTCCTTGTTACAAAAAGAAACAATTAAAACAAAAATAAAATAGTCGTTGACTGTATCTGTATCCAAAGTATGATAAGGGAAATGTGTTTCATCATCATTTTGTGGGAGAGCTATGAGGTAAAAACCCAAGATTTGGGGCAGGTTGCCCTTTGCCAAGAATGCAAGACTCCAAAACTTAGCTTAAAAATAAAAAGAGAAATTTATTAATTTGGAAGTCATGTTGAGAGGCTGGCGAGAAAGTGTGCAGGTGGAACACTGCCTTCTTAACAAGATGGGGTTGGGGATTTATACCCTTTTGACATCAGGGCCTACCTGACTAGATAAAGGATGATGATGGCATGTTAGTGGGTCTCTAGAACCCAAAATGGGTCATGTGGTTATGTCCTATGCCTCAAAGCCAAAAGGGGGTGAACTGCCCAGTTTAGAGGATAATCAGATATCTGGGATATAAAATAGTTGCTTATCAGGAGCAAGCTGGGATGTGCCTATCTGTGCTCATCAAGAATAAAGGAAGAGGCCAGAGGGGCTCAAAGTTGCCTTTCCTAACACTGAAGGAATACAAGGAAAAATGAGTCTTATATGTACTTTCTGACTGGGACACTATCTGGGGTGTTGGGGTGTCTAGGGGGGAAGCCTGTTCCCCATGTCAGTCGGACTCCCTAGAATTAAGACTGGTTATTATAATTCATCTTTATTTATAATGTAGAGCTATTTTTCTTTATGTTATTATGGTATATATGTATATATATATATATTGTTCACTGTGTTCTGTTTTCTTTTTTCTATGCCAGTTCATAGGAGTATTTTTAAGTTTCTCTGAGTCTCAATAATTCTCCTTTCATATTTCACAGAAAGATCCCACTGGATTCATATACTCCAATTTATTCAGGCATTCGCTAATCAGTAGGCATTACTTTCTTTCCAGTTCTTTGCTACCATAAAAAAATGTCACTATAAATATTAGTAATTATGAGAACTTTCCCCTCTATCTTTGACCTACATGGTCATGCCTGAGTCAGAGGATATGAACAATTTAGTTACTTTTCTCCCATATTTATAAGTTGTTTTTTAAATTGTTGGAATAATTCATGACTCCACCAAAAAGGGGTATACTTTTCTTTCTTTTTTTTTTTAATTAATTTAGTCATTTGAGAACATTATTCCTTGGTTACAAGAATCACATTATTTCTCTCCTTCCACTCCCCCCACCCTTCCCACAGCTGACATGCAATTTCATTGGGTATTACATGTGACCTTGATCAGAACCTATTTCCATGTTGTTGGTGTTTGCATTAGGATGTTCGTTTAGAGTCTACATCCCCAATCATATCCCTCTCGATCCATGCATTCAACCAGTTGTTTTTCTTCTGTGTTTCTACTCCCACAGTTTTTCCTCTGAATGTGGATAGTGTTTTTTCTCATAAATCCCTCCAGGTTGTTCAGGATCACTGCATTGCCACTAATGGAGAAATCCATTACGTTCGATTGAACCACAGTGTATCAGTCTCTGTGTACAATGTTCTCCTGGTTCTGCTCCTTTCGCTCTGCATCACTTCCTGGAGGTTGTTCCAGTCTCCATGGAATTCCTCCAGTTTATTATTCCTTTGAGCATAATTGTATCCCATCACCAACAGATACCACAATTTGTTCAGCCATTCCCCAATTGAAGGGCATCCCCTCATTTTCCAATTTTTTGCCACCACAAGGAGCTATGAATATTCTTGTACAAGTCTATTTCCTTATTATCTCTGGGGTACAAACCCAGCAGTGCTATGGCTGGATCAAAGGGCAGACATTCTTTTAGCGCCCTTTGGGCATAGTTCCAAATTGCCCTCCAGAATGGTTGGATCAATTTACAATTCCACCAGCAATGAATTAATGTCCCAACTTTGCCACATACCCTCCAGCATTCATTACTTTCCTTTGCTGTCCTGTTAGACAATCTGCTGGGTGTGAGGTGATACCTCAGAGTTGTTTTGATTTGCATCTCTGATTGTGCTTATTAATAGTTTTGATTTCTTTAACTGAAAATTGCCCATTTATCAATTGGAGAATGGCTTGATTTTTTGTACAATTGGTTTAGCTCTTTATAAATTTGAGTAATTAGACCTTTGTCAGAGGTTTTTGATTGTTTCCCAATTTGTTGCTTCCCTTCTAATTTTGGTTGCATAGGTTTTGTTTGTACAAAACCTTTTTAATTTGATGTAACCAAAATTATTGATTTTATATTTTGTGATTTTTTTCCTAGCTCTTGCTTGGTTTTAAAGTCTTTCCTTTCCCAAAAATATGACATGTATACTATTCTGTGTTCAAGTCACCCTATACTTTTATTCCTAGAGTCCCTCCAAATATTTTACTATTTCTGAATTTTATCATCTTCGCAAATTTTTTGAGTTTGACATAAAATCCTAGAGTTTTTTTTTTAATTTAATTTTCATTTATCTTATAGATGTGTTTTTCATATGGTTGTTAATAGTTTACACTTCTTTTTTTGAAAATTCTTTGTATTCTTTGTCTCTGTCTCCTGGGGAATGGCTTTTGGTCTTCATTATGTGTCATTTCCTACATATCTTGAACTTCATACTTCGAGAATTGAGGGAAATATTTTTTCCTCAATAAATAGTTTCTCTTATTATTATATTGCACTGATTTTGTTTATACAAAAAAAAATTTAGCAATCAAAATTTTCTGTTTTATCTTTTATGATCTCTTCTCTCTTTTTTTTGGTTAAGAATTTTCCTAGCCATCATTATGAAAGATACATGCTTTTGTTTTTCTCTAATTTTTTTTAGCAATCTCTTATATTTAACTTGTATCTGTAATTATAGTATATATAGTCCATTATGCTTATGCAAACCTATGTTTTGCCAAATTGTTTTTTCCACTAGTTCTTTTTGAATAAAGGATTCTTTCTCGATTTGTAGTCAGCAACTTGAGTTAATTAAACACTGGGCTAATGCATTTGATTGCTTATTGGTCTGTTATCTATTCTTTTCCATTAATTAATTTTAAAAATGCATATTAAATAATTTTGATTGTTATGGCATTATATTAGTTTCCCTGATAATCCTAGGACCCCTTCATTTTTTTTCATTGTTTTCTTTGAGATTCTAAATGTTTTGGTCCTACAGACCAATTTTGTAATGATTTTGTCTCATTCTATAAGCTAAATCCTAGGTAGTTTAGCTATATATATATATACACACATATAAATATACATATACACATATATGTATATATAACAGTATATCTATTAATTTAGGTAGTATAAATTACTTTAGGTAGTATCATTTTTATTATGTTGGCATAACCCAACCGTGAACAGTGTCTGTATTATGTACTTTCTCATTTTAAAAATGAGGAAAACACTGTCAGGAGATAGATCATTTGACCAAATTCACATTTGGACCTAAAATCCAATGTTCCTAATTGCAAATCTATTTCTATTTATACTATATTTCTTGACTCCTTTAATTTTCGCAGGGCATGGACTGAAACATTGTCTTTATTTACTATGTTTTTTAAAAACCCAACAACAACAATATTATTAATGTGAACCAGATTGCAAAAGGCATAATTATATTACTTTTAGCATTTTAGAAGTCCTGTTCTACAAAAACTCTTCAAAATAATTACAAATTAATTCAGTTTTACCCATTTAGTAAGTACTTATTATATGCAAGGCACTGTGCTAGTTGGTCAGTGAAGATACAAAAGGAAAGATTAAATAGTCTCTGCCTTTAAAGATCTTACATTCTATTCTACTGTTTGGAAAATACATTATGGACACAAAGAATAATTGGAGGGGTGAGCAAGTTGAGGAAACAGAAAAATTCACTTGATTAAGCATTATGTATCAGAGCATTGTGCCAGCTAGGGATAAAAATGACAAAAACAAAATAGCTCCTGCTTTCAGGGAGCATACATTCTGCTAGGAAGAAACAATCTGAATATAGATTATATAATTAGATATAATATAATTATTATCTACAACATATAACTAGGACTAATAGATGGAGAGACACAGAAAGACAGAAAGCGGGGGGGGGGGGGGGGGGGGGGGGGGGGGGGAAGGAGCAGGGCAGAACATTTGCAACTCTTGTGTAGGAGGTAGTACTTGAGCTGAACCTCAAAGGAAGCTAGGGATAAAATGGGAAGGATTGTATTAAAGGCATGGAGTGATGAAATGTCATGCATGTATAAGGAACTACAAGTAGGTCAGCTTGGCTGTTATGTGTGGTGTTTGAAATCTGAAATAACCGATGAATCAAAGGTTTAAGCTTTCATGCAAATCAGTTTATTAAGTTATACATGCAATTGCATAACAAATCAGGACCAGACCTTCTTAACTTGACACTGGACCAATGCCATGCAATGGACCAATGGAATGCAAGGGGAGACATTTTTATACATTAAAAGATAACAATAAGCAGCATACAACACAAGATGTATAATTAGGTAATCTGATTTCCAAGAAGTAGGAAGATTAGGGGGTTTCTGAGTTGGGAGGGGGATGAATGAGTTTTAAGAATTGGGGGAGGGGAAAGCAAGAAGGTGTAATTCTCTGAAACAGAAAAAAAGATGCCCTTCTCCTCCTAAGCATCTGTATTCAATCAAAGGAACAAGGAAACAGTAATTGATTGACCAGTGTGGGGCCAGTTTTTAGATAAGACCTATGGATTACTTAGAATGTATAATTGTAAGAAAATGGGTTACATCAGTCTTTGAATTTGACTGGGTTTCTGGTCAGCTTAACCTGGGTTTTTAGTTAAGGGTTTCTTAGCAACACCTAGGGGTGGCCCAGTTTCCCAGTCATGCAGGGTTAGGTTCAAACAATGCCATAAAGTTTTCTTACAACTCCCATAATTGAATAAAGTTTCTTCTCACAAGACAAAAATGGACTAAACCCTTAATTGAATAGAAAGGAACTGAGATTTAGCATTTGAGTCCCAAGATGGAATTAGTGTGGTTCACTCAGTTTCCTCAAATGTGGAATATAGGAGTCAACTAACATGAATTTACTAAGTGTTTATTAAGGAAATTCAGAATAACATCAAGTGAATACATACAAAATAATTTAACATAAGGTAGAGAAGGCATTAGCAGTTGGGAAGAGCAGAAAAGCTGTAGGTGGTATTTGTGCTGTATCTTGGATAGATTCTGTGAGGTAGACATGAGGAATGAATGCACTCCAGGCATTGAGAACATCCACTGCATTGGCATTAGATGGAAGGTAAAGGGCCATCTTGGTTGGATCAAAGAATATAGGAATAATGATCAATGAGGTTGGAAAGATAGGTTGGGGCTAGATTGTGAAGTACTTTAAAATCAAAAGAGAAGAATTTATATTTCATTATAGAGAGGGAGCTACTAGAGTTAATTGAGGAGAGGAGTCATATAATCAAAGAGGAGTTATTTCGGCATCAGAATGGAGGATGGACTGGAGTGGGGAAGGAGTTAAGGAATGGAAGTCAAATTAGAATTCTTTGCAATAACCTTGGTGAGAGGTAACAAGGGGCTGAACCAAGGTGATAGTTCTATGAGAATGCTGAAGATCCTGGATATGAGACATTGGTGAGGGAGAAAGGCTAGATGAGGCAGAGGGTTTAGTGAAGTACTCCAGGATTTGGTTTTGGCTAGAAATTACTGATGATAGAACAAAAGAGAAGGAATTTGAGGAGTGATAAAATTACAGTGTCAAATTGGTTAAATAAAGGGCTAGTATTAGAAAAGGAAAGAAGTGAAGTCAGAGCAGGAAGTTATGAACAGATAAAGGAATGTCAGTTTTTGAGTAAAGAAGTGAAATGTGGGTAATATCTGATTCCATGTGCAGGGTAAAGGGAGAGTGAGGAGTCCAGGATAACACCAAGGTTACCAACCCAATAGACTAGAAAAAATAGTGGTGACTTAAGCAGAATTTAGGAAGTTTGGCAAAGAAATAGATTAGGGGATGAGGGATGATTTCTTCTTTGGATGTGTTGAATTTTTTATTTCTCTAGCCTAGGACATCCACTTTGAAACATATAATATTCTGTTCTTTATGTAGTATTGAAACTCAAGGGGAAGACTTGGTCTAGATATGTAGAAGCCTATGAATCACCTGCATAGAGATAATATTTATATAATTGGAGCTAATGAAATCACTAAAAAAGAAGGTGTATATATAGAGAAAGGACCCAGGTTAGAGACCCAGAGGAGACACTGACTGTTAGTGGGCATGACCTGAGGAAAATTGAGCAAAAGAGTCTGAAGTGGTCAAATAGATAGGAGCAGAACAAGGAGATAATAATTTTGAGAATAACCAGGAAAGCAGGGTGGTCAAATGAAGCAGAGATCACAAAGGATGAGGATGAAAAGACCATCATATTTGGCAATCAGCCACTCCAGTAACTCTGGATAAAAAAATTCCACTTGAGTAATGTAATCAGAAGTCAGATTCTAAAAGGTTGCATAGTGAATGAGAAGAGATGACACAATAAGTACCATCAACCTTTTCCAAGAACTTGACTGAGAAAGGATCACTATGTGGCAATAACTTGAGGGGATGGTAGGGAATAGTGAAGGGATTTTTTTTTTCAAGAAAGGGAAACATTTGAAGACATTAAGGAAGGAACTAAAGGGAAAGGTTGTACATGAGAGAGTGGGGAGCTTATGATTAGTTTCCCAAATTTTATTAGTCAAGAAAGAAGAAAGAGAGTTGGGAGAGGAAGTGAGGTATGTGAGAGACTTGGAGAGAAAAAGTTTGGGCAGTGAGGTAGGGAGTCAATTAGGAAGGAATAAAAGGATTGCCTTGCTTTCAGTGAAAGCCCAATTGATATTGGGTAACATGGATAAATAGTGTACACAGTTATTAGGACTGAGTAACTTCCAGCAAGGTTATGCACTGTTTTAGCAGCTTCTGAGTAGGAGCAGAGTGGCAGAGGATTTAGTGAAGTAATTCAGAGTTTGGTTTTGGCAAGAATTTAGTGATGATAGAACAAGAGGGAAGGGATTTGAAGATTGATAAATCTGCAGTGTCCAATTGGTTAACTGGAGGGTCAGTATTAGAAAGGGAAAGAAATGAAGTCAGATCAGGTAGTTATGGACAGATAAAGGAATGTCAGAGTGTTTGAGTTAGGAAGTGGAACACCAGAGTAATATGAGGTCCAGAGAATATAAGGCTACCTCTGTGTATTACTGAATTGGAACAAAAGTATAGGTCATGGGATCCAAGGAGTTTTGGAATTTTGGAGTTTGGGAGAGCATCAACACCATGAAGGTCATAGGCTCCTAGTACATAAGAAGTTTAGGAGAAAAGGAAAACAGTGACTCAGGTGCCAAACTTGTTGAAAATGATCACAGTATATCACAACCAATATTATTTGAGTAAAGTGTAATAAAAGAGAATAATATTCAACAAACCTGGAAAGGTAGACTAGAGTCACATTATGACTGGGCTCAAAATTGCCTAGCAGAGTAGCTTGTATTTTACTGTAAAGTAGAAGAGACTCATTTGAGGCTTCTTTTTTTTTTTAACCCTTACCTTCCATCTTAGAATCAATATTGTATAAAATGTTCCAAGGGAGAAGAGTGGTATGGGCTAGGCTGTGGAGATTAAGTGATAAGTGACTTGCCAGGGTCACACACTAGGAAATGTCTGAGGTCAGATTTGAACCTAGCACTTTCCATCTTTAATTCTGGCTCTCAATTTACTGAGCCACTTAATTGTCCCCTCCAGCCTTCTTGAATAAGACTATGCTCAGACCTGTTCTTTAGAAATAAGTTGATGGATTTAGGAGGAAAAAGTAGCATGTGAGCTAACTTGAAGAGGGAGCAAATTCCCAGATATATGACCCATACCAGAATAAATGAATTAAGAAAGACAGAGTATCAAGTATGAGGAATAATTCTTAGGTTAACTTGGCTAGAACATAGAGCATCTGAGGGGAAATAATAAAAAATGAGACTGGAAAGGTACATTGTGAGCAGATTGTTGAAGATTTTGAATTGCCTGCTGCTAAGGAGTTTGTGTTTTACCCTAGAGGAAATATAGAAAGCCACTTTGATTAGGGGAATGACATGATCAGACCTGTGCCTTAGGAAGATGATTTTGGCAGCTATGTTGAAGGAATATTAATAGATGAGAAGATCAGAAGTAGGTTGAAGCAATTAAGAAGCTGTTGTTCTGGTCCACTGAAAAGGTATGGAGGGCCTGAACTAAGGCAATGGTTATGTGACCAGATCGGAGAGAGATGTGAATGATGTTTTTGAGATAGAATCAACAGGAATGCAGAGAATAAGGAAGAACCAAGAGTAACATCAAATAGGAACAGTTTTATGAGAATGCACAATATGTGGAGAGTAAATGTAATTAATCTGTAAAAATAGACTGGAACCAGATTTGAATTTTATCCTAGAGGCATTGAAGAGCTTCTTGAGTAGAAGGGTGATATGGTCACATTGTATCATTATATGTTTGTATAAGAACTTTAGGAATATTAATTTGGCAGCTGTGTGAAGGTTGAATTGATATAATAAGGCCAGTAAGGAGGCTTTTCCAGTTGTCTGAAGAAAAGATGATGAAGTACAGAATTAGGATGATCATGGTCTGAGTTTAGAGAAAAAGATGAATGTAAGAAATGTTTAGAAGTTACAATAAAAAGACCTGGCAATTTATTAGATAGGAAAATGATGAATAGGGAATGATTCTTAGGTATTTGGAAGAATAGTGGTATCATTTACAGAAATAGGGAAGTTAGTGAGAGGAGTAGGTTTAGGCAGAAAGCTAATGAATTTAGTTTAAGCCCTATTGAATTTGAGATACAATGGGGTGTGCTGGTTGCAACATCCAGCAGGCAACTGGAAGATCCTACACTAGCATTCAAGAAAGAGTGAAGGCTAGATAGGTAGACTTGGTAGTCATCTTTGTAGAGATTATTGTTGAATCCATGGGAGCTGCTGAGATTACTGAAAGGGAAGAAAAGAGGGCTAGAATAAAACTCTGGGATATCATAATAAGTGTGGGACATGAATGTTGATCCTATGGAAGATACTGAGAAGAATCAGAGAGGTAGGAAGATAACCACAACAGAGAAGTGCCATGAGAACCCAGGAAGGTCAAACTATTTAAGGAGGGGGGGATGGGTAATAGTGTCAGATGCTGCCGAGAGGTCAAGAAAGATAAGGACTAAGGAAAGACCATTGGTTCTTAGTAAAGAGGTTGTTGGTAACTTTGGAAAGAGCACTTTTCATTGAATAAAAGTTCAGAAACTATTGCAAAGACTTAAAAGATAAAAGAACACTTGCTGGCAATGAGAGTGGTCAACTTTTTTCTTGGAGTTTGTAAAAGGAAGGAGAGATACAAGGTGACAGCTTGAGGGGATGGAGGATCAAGTGAAACTTTTAAAAAGATAATGGAGAAGGGGACAAGCTGGGTGGCTCAGTGGATTGAGAGCTAGGCCTAGAGATGGGAGGTCCTAGGTTCACATCTGTCCTCAGACCCTTCCTAGCTGTGTGACCCTGGGCAAGTCACTTAACCCCCATTGCCTAACCCTTTCCCCTCTTCTGCCTTAGAACCAATACACAGTATTGATTCTAAGACAGAAGGTAAGTGTTTTAATAAATTAATTAAATATGATGGAGACCTAGGCATAGTTGTAAGTGGCAGGGGAAAACTAGTCAAAAAGGAGAAATTGAGAATAAGAAACACAAGAATGTGATCAGAGTTCCTAAAAGAGAGAAGGGGCAATAGGATCAAGGCTCACCTTGGTGAGTTGGGCCACCTCATCCACTAAGAATGAGAAATGATCTTCAAGTATTTGAAAGTGTAGTATTTGAAGAGTTGGAGGGAGCTCATGACTGTCATCTTTCTTTTTCTTTTTTTTCAGTGAAATATGAGTCAAGGACTTTTGCTCTGAGCAGTGAGTGTAAATAGCTCTGAAAGAAAAGGTTTGGAGTCACTCCTATGAATTATATGATATTTAATAAAGGAAAAGGAAAAGGATTAGTTTGCAATGGGAGGGCCCAATTGAAATTCTGTACCATCAATTTGTAGTAGAGTGACTCTCAAGTGGCATTCTACAAAGGTAGGAGCATTGAAGGCAGCTAAGGGGAGTGGTGTAGAGTTGGAATGTGGAAAGAAATTAGTGGAGGGAGGACAGTGGAGCAAGAGATCCACAGGTGAAAAACAGTGTAAAATTAAACTGTTAACTAAAGGATATGATTTTGAAGGGAGGAAAGTGAAACCAGAGCAAAAAAGTGGATAGAATACTGGACTTAGAGTCAGGAGACCTGGTTTCAGCCCTGCTTCAGATACTTATTAGCTATGAGATTAGCAAGTCACTTAACCATTTAGTCTCATTTTCTTAAATGTCAATAGTAATACTTTTACTACCTTCCTTGCAGTTTTGAAGAAAATGCTTTCCAAATTTTAAAGAGCTATTCAAATGTGTTTTTATTAAGTAACCTATTGCATACTTTGAGTTTTATATTTGAAAGTAGTAAAACTATTTCTTTAAGAACATTGAAAATATGTTTCTTGCCTCTTATTAATTAATTTGTGCACCTTCTTCCCTCCCCATTTACCCTTTGTTAGCATCAATTATGGAATCTCAGGGTTGGAAGGGACCCCAGGGATCACCTACTCCAATCTATATTTTACCAAAAAACTCATTTACCGCATCTCTGACGAGAAGTCATTGAGCTTAAACTTGAAGACTCCTGGTGATTAGAGCCCATTGCTAATATACCCATAGAGAGTGTTGCTTTTATCCCATGCTCTATAACTGGATTTTACTCTGCTAGTTTTGTGGCCTTTTCCACCTTCAGACTGTCTTTTCCTTTAGGGAAGGGAGAATCATTATATCAGAGTAGTAATAGCATTATTGTGGGAGTCATAAGATCTAAGATTAAATTTCTCTTAATGATACTTAATTATCCCTTTAACTTGAGCAAGATCCTTAACACCTCTTAGCCTCAGTTTCTTCTATAAAATGAGGCTATTGGGCTGTACATTGTCACTAAAGTACTGTTCGATTCTGATATTTTTACTCTTAATTGTAATTTTTTCATATACATTAATCAGGAAACACACTTACTCCATACCAAGCATTTTGGAGATAAAAAGAAAGGCAAGAGATGGTTCCTTTCACAGCTTCTTTTTAGAAGAGATTTAATTTATATCATAAAAGAAACCAGGAAACTAAGGAAATAGAGACAAAGAGTACTATAATTCTGTTTGTGGGACTTCGTTGGTTGTACTTGTCAATTTTTAACTTTTAGACCTTACTATGCTCTTCTGTAATTAATAGTTAAAACTATTCGAACTTGGTACTTGCAGAGGAAACCTGTTTTCCATTCATTTCCTCTAATGAATTAAATTGAGATGTTTTCAAAGCCCATTGTTTCTTTACATAATTTTACATATCTCTCTACTCTACCTCTAGAGAATGATTTAACAATGTTTGAGAATGTAACTGGCTTTGTTGCTATGGTAAGTATGTTTCTAAGTGAATACTTGCAATTAAGTAGCTTATTTTATTGAGGGATGTTTCTTCATGGATACTCATTGTGAGGTTGTTTGAGAGCCCCTGAGGTTCCTGGGTACAGAGTTGCTATACAAATGATTAGTATTTGAACAAAAAAAATGCTTAAAATGAAGGGTGAAGGGAATTGAATTATATACAAATGCCAAAGGGTTTGTGGAATTCTGAAGTTCTGAACTTTTAAAAGCTCATAATACAGAATGTACATGGTAATAAAGTCATGTATTCTCACAAAACTAAACAGCAAAGAGCAAGATTCAGTTCAAAAGATTTTTTTTCATTTTAATTTATTTGTTTGTTACAGTAAAATTCCCAGGTATCTCCTTCCCTCTCTTCCCTCTCTGCACTAGAGAAGGCATTGTTCTGTTTTGTTTTTTAAATGCATGGCATTTTCAG
Source organism: Monodelphis domestica (assembly GCF_027887165.1). Lineage (NCBI taxonomy): Eukaryota > Metazoa > Chordata > Mammalia > Didelphimorphia > Didelphidae > Monodelphis > Monodelphis domestica. Next base: position 321,041,770 of record NC_077227.1, on the reverse strand, counting down.
GAACAGAGGACTCAGTACTATGCACAGAGAGGCACAAGAATGACAAGGATAGAGAATTTTATTTCAAAGAAAATATGGAAACCTAGAATAATTTTTCAGTGACCTATATATGTGAGGTGATTGTTATTCTGCTGAAATGACTACTACCTGTGGTGAAAATTTATCATGCTAATACAAAAACTCCAAGGTAAATAGGTTTAAATAGGAGGCCAAACTACCAATAAAGCTGGACCTTGGTCAAGATAAGAACCAGAGACCTCGAGCCTTAGGAGATAGCCTTTTTTATGCCAAGAAATCTGATGACATAGTGCCAGAAAAATATAATCAAAATTAAAATCGAATGTATGTAAAATCTTTCACATGGGCAGTTAATTAATGATGCAAGTGCTAATTTAGACTAGTGAGTGTAAAAAAAAGCTCACTATGGGTGATAACTTATGTCTATTATTATAACTGATCTTTCCAAGGCCTCTGTAATAGTCAGGGTCTTGATGTTTTTTACTGACAATTATGATGTAATATTAGGAGTCAGCTACCTTCTGTGTGATTGTCTTGTTATACAAACAAAAGGATGCAATGGGTTAAGTGAAAACTCCTGGGTTATAGGCTTACGGTCAAGATGTAAATAAGATTTGATAACACCCTAAATTATAATTTTCTTAGCTGATCTTTATAATTTTTATAAAGCAAACTATATTATTTGTTTATTAGCTCAAGACTAATGATTGTGTTATGAAAATAATCATAAAAGCTAATACTATTATAATCATAAGAGTGAGTAGGGGGTTTCACACTCACACTACTTAATTTCTAAACAGTCTTGATCATTCAAATTCAGTGAGGGTATATTATTAAGCACATACTGTGTGCAGAGCACTGTCTTATATATGCTGAGAGACATAAAGTCTAGATAAGATGAAATTTTTGACTGCTAAAACTTATAATTTATAAGGAAAATAAGATCCATACACAGGTAACAAATTACAATATCACTTGTTATGTGAAGTCCCAAGAAAGAAGTCTGTTACTAACTGTAGGAATCAGGGAAGATTTCATGAAAGAGATGGCATTTGGAAGATGGAATCAACTTGGCAGAGTAAGACCAACATTCTTGTCAAACTCTTCCAACACACCTTTTTAAAAACAACTTTTTAAAAACATATAACCAAACTCTTTAGGGGGAAAGCCAACAAAAAGTCACAGTGAGTCATTTTTCCATATCAAGGCTGCTTAGGAAGGCAGAATGGTTTGCAGACACTGGGGTAGGGGCTACCTAGGCGTGTAGTGCAGTGGAAGCTACACTAGTTGTGGGTCTTGGAGGAGGTGGCAGTAGGAGCAGCAGTATCAGGAATACTCAAGGATGTTAAGAAAATGAACCTTTGACAGAAAAGGGATTCCTTTGCTAGTAGTAGGCATAAGATTGTGTGCCATTCGATAGATCTGTTGCTCATTACACAGTTCTGGGTTGAATTTCCAGGGCAATGAGGAGCAGTTGAAATCAAAAGGGATTAAGGGCCCTACTGAGTTAGAAGCACAGGACATTCTAAAGGGCAAAGATAAGACCTTTCCCTAGATCACATTTAGAAGCACTGAAAACTTACTGGGACCCAGAGCTAACTGAAACCAGCAGAAAGACATAAAAAGTGAAACTCAGACCAAATTACAATTCCCTACAGAGTTGAGCAGAGTCCAACTCTTATATAAATTCCAAAAGTCAAGAAATAGTCTTGGAAAAATGAGCAAATAACAAAAAAAGAACTTGACCATAAAAAGTTACTATGTTGACAGGGATGTTCAGGGCACAAACTCAGATGAAGATAATCTAAATATTAGAAACAAACCCTCAAAGAAAAATGCAGATTGGACACAAGAACAACAAGAATTATTAGAAGAGCTAAAGAAAGAGATTTTTTATGAGTAGCACCAAGGTTGTGAGCCTGCATGATTAAGATGATTGTGGTGCCTTTCACCTTTGATAGTAATAGGAAAGATGGGAAGAGAAGAGAGTATTTTTGGTGGGGAAGAGAGATAAGATCCTGATCTTCATTCTCAGTTTTTATTGTCTTTGCAGTTAATCAGAATTCTTGAGTCTTTTAAAATTGTCATTCTTTGAGGACAGCTGGGTAACTCAGTGGATTGAGTGCTAGACCTAGAGATGGGAGGTCCTAGGTTCAAATCTGGCCTCAGACACTTCCCAGCTGTGTGACTCTGGGCAAGTCACTTAACCTCCATTGCCTAGCCATTACCACTCTTCTGCCTTGGAACCAATACATAGTATTGATTCCAACACAGAAGATGAGAGTTAAAAAAAAAATTGTCATTCTTTGAGGCAGCTAGGTGACTCAGTGGATTGAGAACCAGATCCAGAGAAGGAAGGTCCTGGGTTCAAATCTGGCCTGAAACCCTTCCTAGCTGTGTGACCCTGGGCAAGTCACTTAACCTCCATAACCTAGCCCTTACTGCTCTTCTTCCTTCCAACCAATACATAGTATTGATTCTAAGATGGAGGGTAAGAGTTTTAAAAAAATTGTCATCCTTTACAATGTTCTAGTTTTTATACAAGTTATTCTCCTAGTTCAACTTAATTTGCTGTGTATTGGTTCATATAGACTTTCTCTGACTTCATCCCTTTCATCATGTTTTATGACACAGTAATATTTTATTACATTAACATGCCATAAATTCCTCAATTGATGGGTACCCACTTTTTTTCTAGTTCCTTACTATTATGAAAAATGCTGCCCTAAATATCTCATAGAATCATGAACTTTGACCTAGAAAAAGCCTTAAAGCTCTTGAATCTAGTCCCCTCATTTTATAAATGAGGAAACTTGAGGTTCAGTTTAAGTGACTTGCCCAGGATCAAACAGCTAGTTGTGTCGGAACCTCAAGAGTTTTTTAAATTTGAATTTCCTTTTAAATGTCTTTTCATGTGTATTTATCTCCTTCTTTTCCTTATTTCCTATCAGGAGCAATTAGCACTGATTTAAAGCTCAAGTTATGGGTCCAAGCCATGAATAATTTTAAATATATAGCTATACTGATCTTACCTTTTTGCATGTTTTTACATGTAATGGGAAAAATAAAGCATTGCTGAAGGAAAAAAATAAGATTTTATTTTAGTTCTTCATCATGGTGTAGTGATGACTGTACCTGTCCTCATAGACTATGCTATCAAAATATATAATTATATATATGTAACATATATATAATATAAGCTCTAGAAGATCCTACTAGGTCAGAAATGTCTTTCATAAAGGACTAGTGTGGTTATCTTTGGAAAGGGTCATCACCAGGTCCATAGCAACTTTCAAAGATCAAATCATAGAGGGAATCTGATTATATAAAATTAAAGTGAATTTGTATGAACAAAATCAATATAGTAGAGATAAGAAAAGAAACTGTTGATTGGGTAATCATATTTCATATTTCTGATACAGACTATGATTTTATTGTTGTAGGAAGCTCCCAAGTTTGTTTGGATTCAGTTTTTATTTTCAATACTAAATTCTTCTCCTCCTATTCTTCCTCTTTCCATTGAAAAGTCAAGAAATACAAAACCCATTATAAATATGAAGATATGCAAAACAAATTTCTGCATTAGCCATTTTCTGCGAGTTAAAAAATAGAGGAAAAAATAGACTGCAATCTGTACTCTTGAGTCCATCAGTTTTCTATCTGGAGGTAGATGTTAATTATCAACCCTTTGGAATTATAGTAGGTCACTGTGTTGATTGGAATTATTAAATCTTTCACAGTTGATTATCTTTATAGTATTACTATTTAATTTATATAAATTGTTGTCTGCTCACTTCACTTTGCATCAGTTGACATGCATATTCCCAGGTCTTTCTGAAAAGCATCCTGTTGATAATTTCTTATAGCACATCCCATCCATGTACCATACTTGTTCAACTATTTCCTAATTGATGGACATCCCCATAGTTTCCAATTCTTTGCCTCCACAAAAAGAGATGCAATAAATATTTTTACAGATATGGATTCTTTTTTCTTTGATTTCTTTGGGTTCTAGATCCTAGTAGTAGTATTACTGGATCAAAGGGTATACACAGTTTTATAGCCCTTTGGCTATATTTACATATTTTCCATATTGTTTTCCAGAATTGTTAGACCAATTCACTCACTACTCCACTAGCAGTTCATTAATGTACCTATTTTCCCTCATCCCCTCCAGCATTTGTCATTTGTGATAGGTGTGAGGTGGTATCTCCTAATTATTTTAATTTGCATTTCTTGATTCAGTAGTGATTTAGAGCCTTTTTTTCCATATGATTATTGATAAGTTTTATTTCTTACTTCAAAATCTGCCTGTTCATATACATTGGCCAATTGGGAAATTATAATTATGAAAAATTCAGAAAAATTTGGCTCAATTCCCTCTATACTTTAGAAATGAGACCTTTTTTTTTTTCAGAGAAACACTGCAGTTTCCTGCTTTTCTTCAAATTTAGCTGCATTGGCTTTGTTTCTAGTACAAAAACTTTTCAAATTTATTTAATGAAAATGATCCCACAGTTCTCAGGAGAAGTTTGGAAGCTTCATTTACTAAGGTAGATTGGCACCTTCTCTTCAACTTACACTTAGAAAGTTGGGCTGAGGGGGCAGCTGGGTGGCTCAGTGGATTGAGAGCCAGACCTAGAGATGGGAGGTCCTAGGTTCAAATCTGGCCTCAGACACTTTCCAGTTGTGTGACCCTGGGCAAGTCACTTGACCCCCATTGCCTAGCTCTTACCACTCTTTTGCCTTGGAGCCAGTACACAGTATTGACTCCAAGATGGAAGGTAAGGGTTTAAAAAAAAAAAAGAAAGAAAGTTGAGCTGAAAACAGATGCTTTGTGTCAGAGGCAGAATTTGAACTTCTCATATGGCTCTATAAACTGTACTACACACTGCCTTTATATATGTAAATATCTAAGAGATATAGTAATTTAATATATTTATATATGTGTGTGTATATATATATATATATATATACATATAAACTATGATCAACAGATATGAGCAGGTCATTTTCTTTCTTTTTAAATATTTTTCCATGTTTCCATGATTCATTTTCTTTCCCTGCCCTCTTCCCTCCTTGCTCCCAGAGCTGACAACCAATTCCACTGGGTTGTACAAATGTTATCACTTGATACTGTGGACTTTTAAAAATTAATATTCAGTAGCTAAATATTATATTTTAAAAGTTTTATTAATAATAACTAAAGTAAAAGAACTACCTAAATCCAGCCTGGTCACAAGAGAGTAGTGTGAGGGAGGAGTTACAGCAAACTTAAATACAAAGGTGACCATGCAATGCGGTGGAGAGAGGAGAGGAATTCTGGAAAATACTGAAGGACTTGTGGGGGATGAAGTCTAAGGGTTCAAAATTCCACTTATTCAATACCTATTTCCATATTATTCATTTTTACCATAGAGCAATCTTCTAACGCCTAAACCCTAAATCACATCCCCATATATACATGTGATAAGTGATGTCATATGTTTTGCTTTTGCATTTCTGCTCCCATAATTCTTTCTCTCAATATGGTTAGCATTCTTTCCTATAAGTCCTTCAGGAGTGTCAGCAGGCCATTTTCAAAAGAAGTTCAAGCTATCAACATCAAAGAATTCTTCAGATGACTTATATAATAATATATTTATATATATAATATAATATAATATAATATAATAAACTTATATAATAATAAGAGAAATACACCTTAAAACAATTTATACGGTTCACAACCATCAAACTGGTAATGATGAAAATGATATATATTGGAAGGGCTTTAGGAAGACCAGCTTACTACTGTGCTATTGGTAGAGTTATGAATTAGTCCAACTATTTTGGAAAACAATTTGAAAAGACATTAAACTGTTCCCTTTGGTTTAGCAATACCACTTTTAGGTATATATGCTGAGGGAAACAAAGACAGAGAGAAAGGCCTATGTATACAGATATTTATTTATAATAGCACTTTTATGGTAGCAAAGAACTAGGAGTAAAATGAATATCATTTGGGTGATGTCTGTATAAATTGTGGTATTTGGATGTAGTTGTTATTGAACCATAAGAAATAATAATTATGAAAAATTCAGAAAAATTTGGGAAGATGTTTGAACTTGAAGATGTAGAACTAAATAAGAAGAACTAGGAGTTTATACAATGGCCAGAGCAATGTAAAGAAAAACAACTCTGACAGACATCAGAACTTTCATCAAAACAGTAACGATTGGGACAACTGAAGCCTGGCCTTCATTGTTAGACCAGTATTTTTATGTTTTGCTTAACTATACTATCAAAACCCTGTCTATCCATTTAGGCCTGGTTCTTCCATGAACTCATCCCTGATTATTTCAACTGGATACCATAGAGCCACAATCATAGAAATTAGAATTACAAAGATAATTTACAGATAATTCAAACTAAGTTGTTTCTCATTTTACATGAGAAGTAAAATAACCAGTCCAGGGTCATATGAGTTGGGGGGTTTTTTTTGTTTGTTTGTTTGTTTTGTATTTTAGTCAATTTAGAACATTATTCCTTGGTTACAAGAATCATATTCTTTCCCTCCCTTCCCTCCCCTCCCCCTTCCTGTAGCTGACATGCAAATTACACTGGGTATTACATGTATCCTTGATCAGAACCTGTTTCCATGTTGTTCATGTTTGCACTGGGGTGATCATTTAGAGAGTCTACATCCCCAATCATATTCCCTCGACCCATGTAGTCAAGCAGTTGTTTTTCTTCTGTGTTTCTTATCCCACGGTTTTTCCTATGAATGTGGATAGTGTTCTTTCTTGTAGATCCCTCCAGGTTGTTCAGGATCACTGCATTGCCACTAATGGAGAAGTCCATTACATTTGATTGTGCCACAGTGTATCAGTCTCTGTGTGTATAAGGTTCTCCTGGTTCTGCTCCTCTCACTCTGCATCAATTCCTGGAGGTTGTTCCAGTCTCCATGGAATTCCTCCACTTTATTATTCCTTTGAGCACAATAGTATTCCATCACCAACATATGCCACAATTTGTTCAGCCATTCCCCAATTGAAGGACATCCTCTCATTTTCCAACTTTTTGCCACCAGAAAGAGCACAGCTATGAATATTCTTGTATATGTCTTTTTCCTTATTATCTCTTTGGGGTACAAACCCAGCAGTACTATGGCTGGATCAAAGGGCAGACAGTCTTTTGGTGCCCTTTGGGCATAGTTCAATTGCAGGGTCATATGAGTTTTTGAGGAAGCTGGAACCAGAATTCAAATCCCTGTTCCACTAGTCTCTTTTCTCTCTCTCTCTCTCTCTCTATCTCTCTCTCTCTCTCTCTCTCAAATGATCTGGCTGTAACTTGATACTCCATACCATATTTCATTTTGTTTTGTATAATCACACCTCTTTTGTCTTAACCACATTAAAAAATTCTTCAATATTACATATTTTAAGAAAGGCTAACTAAATCTTAAATTTTTAAAAAGCTTTAGAAAAGTGACTAGAGAAGGAAGTCAAAATTAGAGAGAGAATAAGAAGTTAAATAAAATGGAAAGAACATTGAATTCCAAGTAAAATACCTCCATCCTGTGGCACCCCAATGGTGGGTATTACAAAGTAACATCATATCTAATGGCTTGTGCCCCCTGGCATCCCTATGATTGTCAATGTGCAATATCAACCACGGAGTGAGCTATTGGAGTTGCAGAGTTGCAAAGTTGGGAAAGACTTCAGAGACCATTGAATCTATGCCATACACAAATCTATCTACAAAGCAGACTCCTCCAAACACCCTTCTCTCTTCCTACCTCTCTCTTGTCCTATAAGCCCCTCAAGGGCTATCAAACCTCCAACAGTTCTTTAAAGTAGGTGCTATTCTTTTTTGATAAATGAAGCTTGAAAAGTTCACATTACTGTCCGAGTCATACAGCAAATAAATGTCAGAGAGGACTCAAAACGTAGGTTTCCTCACTCAAATTCACTACTTTTTCAACTGTCCTCTAGCTACCTCCCTATCCCATTCACTTACCATTCCTCAAACTTCTCCCACTGCACCTTAGATCAAGTACAGTTCTCTTTGCCTGAAATGCCTATCTCATTTCTCATCTCTACCAGTACTATATCTCCATAAAGCCTTCTCAGTCCCATTTCTAGCCAAAAGTGATCTCTGGCCTCCCCTTCTTCTGAACTAATAACAAGAGTAATAATAACAATCACATTTATAATATGGAGTTAGTTCATACTGTGATTTTTTTCACAACAATTCTATAAGTGAGATAGTACAAAATTGCTTTCCCCACTTTACAGAGGAAGAAACTTGGGCTTTGCTTTACTTGCCTGTGGTCACACAGCTAATGTCAGTATTGGCATATACTCACCAGAATTCTCATAGCTCTCTTAAACTCTTCCCTCATTCTAATTTATATTACAGCTGTTTCTCAAGGCCTGTTTGATCTTTATAATTTTGTAACATTCATTTTGGGGGTGGGGGGGGTGAATGTAGTAAGTAACTTCTCTTTGTTTGTCTGCCTGGCCTAAGTCTCTCCCCACTCCTTTCTCAGCAGTCCATGTCCATTGCCTTCTTAAAGCAGTGTCTAATCATATCACTCCCCACTACTTGATAAACTCTAGCAGTTCCCTGTTGTCTCTAGAATCAAAAAACAAAAGGCTGTTTGGCTTGTCCTCCCTTCCTACATTTTTAGTCTTTTTAGAAATTCTGGAACTGGCCCAGTTAGGCAATGGAGACAGACCAGCCTGAGTCTCTTCACTAAATCTCATCTGGAGTGATTTGCCAATGGGGAAAGGGAGGCAGGCTTTGTGAAGGGATATTCCAAGGTGATGAAAAGGCCACAGGAATGGTAGAATATTCCAAGGAAAAATAACTTCATGCTCTAAGGGAAGTTTTAAGGGTGAGACAATAGTAGAAACATGATTTTGCAGGCCAGAGAAAGTCAGAAACTAGACTGGAACTAGGCCTGTAGCAGAAGACTAGCTTTCTGTATGCCGAGAAAATAAAAAAAAAAACAAAAACAAAATAGACCCTGCCACAAAGAATGTACATTCAAATGAGGGAGACAATATGTAAATAACTAGGTACATACAAGATACCATGTAAGTTATGATAATCTAAAAGGGAAAGCCATTAGCAGCTAAAGGGACTGAGAAAGGCCGGGAGATGGTCTTTGATGGGCTTTAAAGAAAGCCACTGTAGGGATTAAAGATTAATGGTTTGACTAAAATATGAGAATTCTAAGTAATATTGTGGTCTCTGATTAAAAAAAATATTATAGCTCCTGTCAAATGACCTTTAGTAGCTTTTATTTACAAAGATATGAAAAGAATGAAAGCAGAGGGAAAAAAAGGGTAGAGAAGGCAGATTATCTAACTAAATATTGCTCTGGTGCTCAACTCAACCAGAACTTGTTGACCAGAATTAAACTCTCTCTAGAAGACAGGAAGGGAAGGCCAGCTATGCACAACACCCAAGTTCCCTCCAGGAGGCAGGTCAAGATGATGCCTTGTGCTGAAGGTGACTCCTAAGGCCAACTTTTTTTCCTTGAGCCAGCCTTCTTGAAGCTGACTTCCTTCTTGAAGTCAAATTCCTCTTGAAGCTGACCTCTCCAGCCCCAGAAATTCAGGGCCTTTTATAGTGGCTTCATGTCCCTTCCCCTCTTCACAAGGGCCAATCACAGCTTCCAAATTGCCCAACACTGCTGGGAGGAGGGGGGCAGTGTCTGTGGGATCCACTTCTCACCTTCTGGAGGTGTGAATTCTCATCAAAAAGGTTCACAGTTTCCTGGCCTATTGGGTTTCTGAGGGTGTGAATTCTGAGTGGTTTGCGAGCTCCTCCACCTAGTTCAAGCTTGTGTGGATTCAATCAAAAGGTAGACAAAGGAGAGTTAATCTAGTCTTCACAATCTAGTGAGGTACTAAATAGGGATACTTACATTATTGTTAACCAAAGTTAACTCCAACTAGGCAAAGAAAATAAAGCATTCCCTTTTTTACAAGTGTAAACTCAGAATAAAGAGAGAATAAAGAATTCCCTTTTCACACCAGGGAAACTAAGAATTGGAGGTTAGGGTGCAGAGTATTCCATAGATGGAGAGGACAGCCAATGAAAAGACACAGAGATGAGAGAGTGCTATCAATTTACCTAGACTGTAGAGTTAGAGGAGGGAGAGTAAAATGTGAGAAGACTGGAAAGATAGGAAGGAATCAAGTTATGAAGAGATTTCAATGAGTTTGTTTGATCCTAGAAGTAATATAGAGCTTTAAGAGCTCACTAAATAGAGATAACCCACATCAGTGAGACCACAGATTCATTAATGAGTGAAGATACAGATTATAGAGGGGAGACGAGATAAGAAAAGAAAATAAGAGGATGTGATATAATAATGCAGATTATTTTGTTCCAAGAAGGAAGGTTCCTTATGTGGCAAGGGGAAAGGACATTCAACTGTGATAGTACTATTATTAGGTAGATGTTAGAAGAAAGACATATAGCATATTGAAAATTGCCATTTCTAGATTTATGTCAGGGTAAATCAGTATTCCCTTGTGAAGACTTCAGAATTCTCCCATAGTAACAATCTCAAAGGCTCTCTTTTAGCATTGCCATTTTATGGTTCTGTGTCAACTAGATCAGATTCATTTTTCTCAATCAGCATCTAGAAACCCAAACAAGTAGTATATGAGGTTCATACCCTTTCACAGCTGGAAAGAAACTTAGAGGCTATCTGGTCCAACTTTCTCATTGCTCAGAGAAGGAAGTGAAAGTCACATAGAGATTGTGATTTTCTCAAGGCCTCATTTTGAAAATGCCTTTGCATTTTCAGACACTTCAAACCCCTTGCCCTTTGCTTACCTTCTTGCATCCCTTTTGCTAAAAGAAAAATTAGTTACAAGAAAAAATGGGGGGGGGGTATCTGTTGAAATACTTATTTCCATGGTAAAAATAGTTCTCATATGTCATTGCTGCTGGTAACATAATAACATTCACAAGGATAACCAGCCAAAACTAAGTAACAGCTGTAGCAATGGGTGGAGAGCAGAAAAGAAAATGCACATGAAGCTGAGTGATGGGAGTATGACATGGCAGGGTGTAGTTAAGCCAGAAGAGAAAACAGTAATGTTGCAGTTAAGAATGAATGAATTGTTTAAACAAAGTGAGATTTGGCCTAAATGAGAATTTGTCCAAAGTGCCTGTTTTCACTCTACCTGGCAGCCCAGTTTTGCTTCTTAATATATTGATTTCCTTCTGCTAGTAACAATTTCCTACTCTCCCTTTCTGCCATAAACTTTTCCCAGAAAAGCCATCATAAAGGTTTCCCCCCAGCTGTGATCACTGTCCTTGCTCACATTTCCCCTCACTGAAGGCAGAGGTGGCCCATTAAGTACAGGATGCTGGGGCTACAAAAACATATGTATATATATGTACACATACATATATATAATTATGTATATAATATCATACATGTAATATATTATTAAAAATATAAATTTGAAATACTTCCTGAATTGAAGGAGCATATAGTCTACTTGGGGCTGAGGGAGAGGGGGACAGCTTGGCTCAAGGAAAAGAGCACAACTCTTAAATCAGGTGGCCTGCCTTCAAATCCCTTTTCTTGACACATAATGATTACCTATAAGACTTAGGACAAGTCAGTTAACTACTCTCAGCCTCAGTTTCCTCATCTGTAAAATTAGGGAGTTGGCTCTAAGTAGATGGCATAGAATTAAGTTCAGGGGTCTCCCATTTGCTGTGTGACCTGGTACAAATGACCTCATTAATGTCTTACCCCTCTCATTATAAAAACAGGGATGATAATAATAATAATTGTATTATCCACCTCATGGAGCTCAAATAAGATATTGTAAGCACAGTGAATTATGAACCATAATGTGTGTTCTGTTAAAACAAGTCAACAAACATCTGGCTTCAAGATTTAGCTTAGATGCCATGTCATTTATGTGACCATATCTAATCCCTGTCCTTCCTTCCCTCCTGTTCCCTTTAAAGAGGTGTGTGTGTGTGTGTTATGTGTGTGTGTGCGCGCACCTTGAACATAGGAAGTACTTAATGAATTCTTGTCAACTGATTGCTCTGACTTTCCAAATTAACTTGTTTTTACCTATCTTATATGTCTTATCCTGCAACAGATTGGAAGTTCTTTGTAGGTAGGAGCTGTCTGTCTTTGTATCCCCATCATTATCATAGTACTTAAGAGTAGGTGCTTAATAAAATATTGAACATATATTATGTGCCTCCAAGTTAGTCATTATTGCTAGATGTTAGGGATACAAGATGAAAAAAACCTAGACCCTGTCCTTGGGGAACATAAAATCTAATAGTGGAGATATGACTTAAAGGTACAAATAAAAGTATGATGGAAGATAGAATATAATAGTGACAAAAGAGAAATCCAGACAAACTATTTCGGGAAGACTTGAGAAGTGAATGAATGAAGGAAATGTGATGTATTAAGTGCTGATTATGTACAAAGCAGTGTGCTGGGAAATCAAATGGAAATATAACACTGTCCTTGCTCCTTGGTTCACTTTCTAGTGCAGGAGATAAAGTATGTAGGAGGTTTCAGCTGCAAGTGTGATGGGAAGAAAGAATTCAGGAGAAAGGTAGATAGCAATTCATTGAGTACTAGACTTGGATTTGGGAAAGCCTGGGTTTGAATCCAGCCTCAGATATTTACTAGTTCAAGAGATTTAAAGTAGCAGCAGTGAAAAATGTGCTTGGAAATCAAACAGATGATTGTGGAACAATAATAACTATCATGTTAACTTGGGTAGCAAGAGTTCTAGTGGCCCAGGTTAGTAGAATTTTTCTCATTTTCGCTAATGTAGTCAAGGTCCATGTTGTAAAATTTGGGCAAGTCCCATAATCTCACTGGGCCTTGGTTTCTTCATCTGTAAAATAAAGGGGTTAGATTCTTTAGCCTAAAAAATTCCTTGTAGCTCTAAATTTGTGACCCCATGATGCTGTCAAATTTCCATTAATTATGGAAAGTGATATTCATTTGGGAGGTCAGGAAAGAAGGTTGCACCTGAGTTACTGAACCTTGGAGACTAGACAGAGTTTGGCAGCCACAGATAAAGAAGTTGTCTTCCAGGTATGGGGATTGAGAGTGACCACTGAGGTAGGGAGAAGTCAAGATTGAGATTAGAGAACATCTAGTAGGCCAGTTTGGCTAGACTATAGAGTAAATTAAAGATACTAAAATAAAACAAGACTGAAAAGGTAGGTTTGAGCCAGCTTATTGAAATTCTTCAATGCCAAATTAAAGTTTTAATTTTTGTTTTCTTAAATTTTGTTTCGATTTTTTTTTTCAATCTGATAGGCATTCTGGAGCTACATGCAATTTTAAGCCAGGTGAGTGGTGTGATCAGACATTTATATCTAAGATTTTTGAGGCAAAATTATGAAGATTGAATTGGAAAGTGGAGATATTGGAGGCAGGAGGACCTCTGTAGGTTGTTAAGATCATCAAGGAAGAAGAGATACAGGCCCAAACTAGGGGAAATAGTAATGCCAGTGGAAAGGAAAACATGGATAGCAAAGATGCTGTGCCCCAGCTGATAGAATGTGGAGCATAAGGGAAAATGACTGAAGGTTCAAAACTGAATGACTGATATTTTAGGCTCCATAAGGTCAAAGACTATTTTTCATTTTTATCTTTATATCTTTAGTGCCGAACACTGGGCCCAGCATATACTAAATGTTTATCAAATGATAATCAAATTCAAATGGGAGAGTTCTTTTTCATATCAGTACCTCTAGATCAGACCTAGGATTTTATTGGTATAGAACATTCTATCAATGCAAATTGCCACTTTATAGTATTAATTAATTGCCCAGTACAGTGGTTTGCAAACTTTTTTTTGAATGTGAACTTATATGAATGGTAATATTTTAGCACAATTCCAAAATGTGTGTGTTTGTTTACTTTTAAACTCAAAACAAAAGACATTTTAAAAGGATAAGATTAGTATCTTCCATCTTTGTGACTTCAAATGTCTGGCAAAGGTATCTTCAACCTTCTTCTGTCATCTAGTTATATGCCTCTGAGGCATAAGATGGTGCAGTGGATAGAACACTGGGCTTGGAATCAGGAAGATCTAAGTTCACATCTGTCCTCAAAGACGTAATAGCTCTATAATTTTGGGCAAGTCACTTAATCTGTTTACCTCAGTTTCTTCATCTGTAAAATAGGGGTAACAATAGCACCTACTCTCCAGTATTTTTGTGAGGATCAAATGAGAGAGCAATTGTAAAACATCTAGCACAATGCCCAGCTCTTAGGAAGGACTATATAAATGATAGTTATCATTATCATCATCATCGCCATCATTATTTTCACTATCTTGGCATTATCCTGTATTCCTCATCTCACTTATCCAAACATTTGCTAGATCTTGCCATTCCTATATTCATGACATTTCTAGAATATGACTTCTCCACATAAGCAGTTATCACTTTATTTTCAGGTACCTACCACCTCTTGATTACATTATCCCTTCCACCTCCTAATTGGTGTCCCAGCCCCAAGTTTTTTGCCCTTCTAGTACATTCCATACATTGCTCCCAAAGTAATTTTTCCTAATTGCAGCTCTAGCCTGTGATTTCCCTTCTTAACCAACTTCTGTGTCTTCTTATCTCAATAACAACTCAAGATAAACTTTTCTATTGTTTAATTTTTAAAGTCCTACATAACCTGGTCCAAACTTATCTTTCTTGCCTCATTGGACATTACTAAATTCAATAATAAATTACCAAAAGGCAGGGACAGAGTGAGGAGGTGATGTTGATAAGCCAAAGGAGAGAAAGGAGAATGGGTTTGTCTTTCCCCACTCGGCACTCTCTGACAATACCTGCGCGCCCCCCCACCCCCTCCATGGCTGCCTTTAACTCTTAACTGCTGGGTTCTCTGAAGGATCTTGTTGATAAGGTGATAAGCCTCTTTTCTTCCTGGGGAGAGAAATGTCACTTCTCACCCCCTCAACCTCAAGTTTCCCTCTAGTAACAGTCTGAGTCAGTTCTTGAGTCTTATTAATTGACATTTATTTGAGGGAAACAGAAAAGGAACAGGGCAGATGGAGGGTAAGGAATTGAAGTTCAAGAAGGAAGGAGGGAGAAGGGGTCCCTATCTTAACTAATATCCTTCCCCCCAAAGTCAGGCAGGTCAGATTTTGGTTCATCAGACCCCCTTGGGGTCAGAGTAAAGAGACTGTGGTTCTTGACTGCACAGTGAGTGTCCCCAAGTTCAAATTCAAGGAGGTTGATGTAAATATTTCTTAGTGTTCAGCTTATGTTTCAAAGTCCTGTCCAATTGGCTTATCTTCTTGTGAGAATCTGGGGTCAGGAATCACAGGGAAAGAGATCATTGGATCAGAGAATTAGCCAGAGCCAACCTTTCTGGTGGTGTGTTTCCAGACAGAAGTCAGTTTTTCAACTCTTGGATCAGCTCACTCCCCCCTCTCCCAAAGTTGTGTTCCTTTTTTGCCCATCCCCCACTGCTGTAGAATCCTACAGCTCTTCCAAGTTAATTTTCCTTCCAAGATCTCAAACCTTCTCTTACAAAACAAATTCTAGATTATCATGGCTAATAGAAGCTATGAAAACCATGAAGTCAAATACAGTTATCCCTTCCAAATCAAGGGGTTAGGGACTCAGTGCCCTGCAGTCTGTAAAATCTGCATAAAATGTTTTGGACTCTCTCTTCATGAATTTTTCTTTCTTCTTCTTCCATGGGATGTATACAGTTCCTTATGCATTTATAAGTTAAATAGTTAATAAATAAGTTAAAAAGTAAACTTTTTAAGATATCTCTTCATTTCTAACCTTTGTGTGTCATCTGTTGGTTTTTGTGTTCTTTTTGGAAACTTTAATTTTTTACTTATTTTAACTTTAAAAAGAAATTGTAGGATACAAAATGAACCCACAGAAGCCATCAGCATTTCTATATATCTCCAACACATCTTAGCAGCAAGAATTAGAAAGAGAAATTCCATTTAAAATCACCCCAGACAATATAAAATATTTAGGAATCTATCTGCCAAGACAAACACAGGAACTATATGAACACAACTACAAAACACTTTCCACAGAACTAAAACTAGATCTAAATAATTGGAAAAATATTAACTGCTCATGGGTAGGACTACCTAACATATTAAAAATGACCGTCCTACCCAAACTCATTTACTTATTTAGTGCCATTCCCATCGACCTACCAAAAATTTTTACTGAATTAGAAAAAAACATAACAAAGTTCATTTGGAAGAACAAAAGATCAAAGATATCCAGGGAAATAATGAAAAAAAATGTGAAGGAAGGTGGCCTTGCAGTCCCAGATCTCAAACTATACTATAAAGCAGTGGTCATCAAAACAATATGGTACTGACTAAGAGACAGAAAGGAGGATCAGTGGGATAGACTTGGAGTAAGTGACCTCAGCAAGACAGTCTATGATAAACCCAAAGATCCCAGCTTTTGGGACAAAAATCCACTATTTGATAAAAACTGCTGGTAAAATTGGAAGGCAATATGGGAGAGCTTGGGTTTGGATCAACATCTCACACCCTACACCAAGATAAACTCAGAATAGGTGAATGACCTGAGTATAAAGAAGGAAACTATAAGTAAATTAGGTGAACACAGAATAGTACACATGTCAGATCTTTGGGAAAGGAAAGATTTTAAGACCAATCAAAAGTTAGAAAAAATCACAAAATGTAAAATAAATAATTTTGATGACATTAAGTTGAAAAAGTTTTTGTACAAACAAAACCTATGCAACCAAAATTAGAAGGGAAACAACAAATTGGGAAAAAAATTTCATAACAAAAACCTCTGACAAAGGTTTAATTACTCAAATTTATAAAGAGCTAAATCAATTGTACAAAAAATCAAGCCATTCTCCAATTGATAAATGGACAGGGATATGAATAGACAATTTTCATGTAAAGAAATCAAAACTATTAATAAGCACATGAAAAAGTGTTCTCAATCTCTTATAATCAGAGAGATGCAAATCAAAATAACTGAGGTATCACCTCACACCTAGCAGATTGGCTAACATGACAGCAAAGGAAAGTAAGGAATGCTGGAGGGGATGTGACAAAGTTGGGACATTAATTCATTGCTGGTGGAATTGTAAATTGATCCAACCATTCTGGAGGGCAATTTGGAACTATGCCCAAAGGGCACTAAAAGACTGTCTGCCCTTTGATCCAGTCATAGCACTGCTGGGTTTGTATTCTAAAGAGATAATAAAGAAAAAGACTTGTACAAGAATATTCATAGCTGAGCTCTGTGGTGGTCAAAAATTGGAAAATGAGGGGATGCCCTCCAATTGGGGAACGGCTGAACAAATTGTGGTATATGTTGGTGATGGAATACTATTGTACTCAAAGGAATAATAAAGTGGAGGAATTCCATGGGGACTGGAACAACCTCCAGGAACTGATACAGAGTGAAAGGAGCAGAACCAGGAGAACATTGTACACAGCCACTGAAACACTGTGGTACAATTGAATGTAGTGGACTTCTCCACTAGTCCATAGACCAATGCAATGATCCAGGACAATTCTGAGAGTTCTATGAGAAAGAACACTATCCACATTCAGAGGAAGATCTGTGGGAGTAGAAAAACAAGAAAAACAACTGCTTTGATTACATGGGTTGAGGGGGATATGATTGGGGATGTAGACTCTAAGTGAACATCCTAGTGCAAACATCAACAACATGGAAATAGGTTCTGGTCAAGGACACATGTAAAACCCAGTGGAATTGCGGGTTAGCTACAGGAAGGGAATGGGGGAGGGGAGGGAAAGAATATGATTCTTGTAACCAAGGAATAATGTTCTAAATTGACTAATTAAATAAAAAATTTAAAAAGAAATTGTATATATTTATGGTAGTAAAAGATAAAATATGTTGATATCATACAATACATATATTTTAGGCATTTCTGAGGTTCTAAACTTTTTTTCTATGTTGTCTACTTACTAGCTTTCATGTGTCATCTGTAGCTTCCACAAAACTCCCCCAAAATGCCTATTTAATTTCTTATGCCAGCCTGCAATATGGAAAGGGTACCTGTAACTCACTTGACAAGACTGCAACCCAATTTTTTAAAACTTTTAAGCTTTGTACCTTTTCTAATTCACTGAACTGTTATAAATAATAGAAAAAAATGTAATTTTAGCTAGCACCTTTTGCCTTTTTTTTTTAAACCAAAGCAGAAATAACAAATATTTATTAGGAACTCATAAGGAACTCTGCTAGGCATTACAGATGAAAAGACAGAAATAAAATAGCCCCACCCTCATGAAATTTGGATTCTATTAGGAAAACAACATGTATACATAGAAATATATGCAAAATAAATACAAGGTAATTTTAGTGTAGAAGGAGACTTAAGCTGTTGGTGGGAATAGGCCTCAGGTGGTATTTGAACTGAACTCTGAGCAAAGCTAAGGATTCCAAGAGGCAGAGGTAAGGAGGGAGTGATTTCAGATGGGAAGGGTAGGTAATGCAAAAGCATGGAGACCAGAACACCACTGATAAATGGCAAGCCAGGAATTCAGTCTCTGGCTTCTGATTCTCTCTCAAGTTCTTTTTTCCACTGCACCAAACTGCTTCTTGTTTTTGTGAATCTTAAAAATTCTCAGACCCTACTTCAGAACACTTGGTTAAGACCATTCCCCATTTTAAACAATGAAGGGACTTAGATTAGGAATGTGAGAACTCTATTCCACCTATACTTAAGCATACTTTAGGGGAAGATAAAGTTGTAAACTCTTTACTGAACAATGAAAAAGTACTTAACTCATACTTATAGTGAGGCAAAATCCCTTATCTAAGTCTATTTTTAGATCTAATACAAAAAGGTGCTAAGTACCTATGAAGGTCAGATCACTTGCAAGGGGCAAAGAGGTGTGAACTCACTCAAAAGTTTTAGTCTACCTAGAGAAGTTGAGAACTAAAGAAGGTGTGAATTAAGAATGGTCAGTCCTTTGGAAAAACGTCTACTGTGATTGGTAGATGTGAGAACTTAGGGGTGGTGACATAGGAGAAAATTCTCTTTAAAAGGAGCTCAAAAGAGGTCTCTATTCAGCTTGCCAAAGCTGAATTGGAGAGAGGCAGCTTGCCAGAGCTGCCTTGAAGGGCTTGGTGGCCGAACTTAGTTCAGCTTGCCGAAGCTGAACTGGTGGGTCTCTCTGAACACTAGAATCTTACTTGGGACAAATCTTGTGGTGAGTGGATAAAAGACTGACTGATCTCTCAAGGCTTAAAAGCCTAGGCTGGCCTATCTCTTTTCTCATTGTTTCCTCTTACTCTCTCTTTCATTAATTCCTTATTTGTATTAATTAAAATCTCCATAAAAACCCAGCTGACTTGGGTATATTTCATATTTGGGAAATTTTCCCTGGTGACCACTTTATATTTGATTTAACTCGTATTTCCAAGGTCACAGTTTAACTCAACCACTCTTTTGTCTGTAACATTTTAAGAGAGAATTGTTCTTGGAAGATTTGCCATTTGAACTTACCATCTTTCAGTTCACCTCAACAACATTTATTAAGGGCCTACTTTGTCCAGGTTAATATCTATTTAAGTCCCAGTAGACATACATATTTCTTAATTACTGTTATGGATAGCATTTTATTTAAGTAATATTTTTTAAATGTCATAGTTTGTGTGCTATTGATATAAATTTTAATTTTCTAATTAGAGAAATTGAAGAGGTAGGAGTTGAAGGGGACAGGAAGATTTCAATTCATATCCATGGAGTGATTATGCTGGTAATTATGTTATCTCTGTCTAACTAGTCAGACTGAAAGATTGAGTCAAAGAAAGAGTCTTTTTTTTTTTTTAAAGAAACCCTTACCTTCCATCTTGGAATCAATACTGTGTATTGGTTCCAAGGCAGAAGAGTGGTAAGGGCTGGGCAATTGGAGTCAGGTGACTTACCCAGGGTCACACAGCTAGAAAATGTCTGAGGCCAGATTTGAACCTAAGACCTCCTGTCTCTAGGCCTGGTTCTCAATCTACTTAGCCATCCAGCTGCCCCCAAGGGAAGACTCTTGACAGGGAAACTGATCAAAGTTTGGGTTCTGGGGGATTTTTTTTTTTTGCAAGGATCCTTGAACTCCCATTGCTACCCCTGGCCCCTAGGTGAGTTCCAAACATACTGGAATATATCGCAGAATTGTCTGTTTCTTAGTTGCCTAACATTCAGGTGGGCTACCTAATGATAGGGAATTCAGAGTTAGAGCTTTGCCATTAGAAATTTTTCTCCAACTTTAATCAAGCGTGAAGACCCATATTATCCATGAGGAAATGGTATAGTGGCTTAACAGTATATAGATTTTCAGTATCTGGCAGCCTGCATCAGTAAAATTTACAGTCTCAATCAGTTAGATTTTAGCATTTAGGCATTACAGAATATTCCACTCTATGGCAAACATCATGGATCTCTTGAATGAAGTCTCTCAAATGCAGCCATGCTCCTGCATTTCAAACAAATTGAGCAAAGTATAAAGATATGTCATTTCAATTACAAAAGTATAGCCTCTGAGGGGAGGAAGGTGGCTTAGTGGATAGAAAGCCAGGCCTAGAGATAGTTGGTCTTGGATTCAAGTTTGAGCTCAGATACTTCCTCAAGTCACTTAATCCCCATTGCCTAGTTTTTACTGCTTTTCTGCCTTGGAGCTGATATACAGTATTGATTCTAAGAAGGAATGTTGTAGTCATTGTGGGTTAAGCCAGGTTTAGGCATTACATTAGGCACCATTTGTTGAGGGGTAGAAGGGTTTTATCTAGGCCAGATGTAGGTTGCAGGAACAAGAAAGGAGCAGTTCCAAGGGCAAGTTCCAAGTAACAAGGGCAGAGGTTCATGAATGATGATATGCTTAGTCATGAAATATCCTTAGTCACAAAGGCCTGTAATGACCAAATCTTCTAGAATATTACTAGTAACCTCTTTAGAATAATACTATTGGAGTTTGAATGGATTAGAGATTACCTAGTAAAAGACTCTTCATTTTATGGATGAAACAGCCTAGACCTAAAGAGTTAAAGTGATTTGTCCAAGTTCTTATAGCTAATAAGTAGCAAAACTAGAAATCCCACTCAGATCTTCTTAACTCAAATCCAGTGTTTTTTCCCCTCTATCATGCTATCTGTACAGGGGTTCTTAACCAGGGTGCTCCCTTGCCTCCCCCAGAGAGAATTAATTATTCTTGAAAGATTTGTCAGTGAAACAGACCATCTTTCAGTTTAACTCAGTAAATATTTATTAAGGTCCTATTTTTTGCAAGTTAATATCTACTTAAGTAAGAAACAAGTTTTCTTTAGGGGAAAACTGTCTAAGGAAACCGTTCTATACTAGTGTTTATTTTTAAATTAATTTAGCATTCAATCGTCCCTCGCCATATCACAGTTCACTTATCACGGCTTCACTGTATCGTGGGTTTTATAAAAATATATATATCTAATTCTGTATTACATTTTTGCTTTAGCATGGGATTTTGTGGATGAATACCATACTGTACACAATGGAAATGCAGTATCCACTACTGCTTGTGTAAGTTTGCCAATTTGAGATTGTACATGGTGCTCTATTGGCTAAGTGCTGTGTTCTGTATGCTGGGTGCTGATTGGCTCAGTGACTGTAGCATTGGTCTGTTTGCTCTCCTGCTACCTAATGGATTTTCACCTATCATGGAGGTCTCTGGAACGTAATTCCTGTGATAGGTGAGGGATCATTACACATTTAGACTTGGAATGGTCTCAATGACCTAGTCCACCCTTTCCCACTTAGAAATGAGGAAACTGATTGATGATTCAAGGCAGTTCTAAAGGTCTGATTATGAAAATGCTCTCTACCTCCAGAGAAACAACTGGTGGAGGCTGAATGCAGATCAAAACATAATATTTTTCACTTTATTCTCTTCATAGTTTTTTTTTAATTTAAATTTATTTAGAATATTTTTCCATGGTTACATGATTCATGATTTTTTCCACTCCTCTTCCTTCCCCCCTCCCAGAGCTGACAAGAAATTCCACTGCGTTATACATGTATCATTTGTCAAAACCAATTTCTTTGTTATTCATATTTGCAATAGAGTGATCTTTTAACACCAAAACCCCAATCATATCCCCATTGAACCATGTGATCAAACATATGTTTTTCTATTGCGTTTCTGTTCCCTTAGTTCTTTCTCTGGATGTGAATAGCATTCTTTCTCATAAATTCGTCAGTGTTGTCCTGTATCATTGCATTGCTACTAGTAGAAAAGTCTTTACATTCAATTGTGCCATAATGTATCAGTCTCTGTGTACAATGTTTGCCTGGTTCTGCTCATTTTGTTCCGCATCAATTCTTGGAGGTCATTCCAGTTCACATAGAAATCCTCCAGTTCATCATTCCTTTCAGCACAATAGTACTTGTTCAGCCATTCCCCAATCAATGGACACCCCCTCATTTTCCAATTTTTTGCCACCATAAAGAGCACAGCTATAAATATTTTTGTACAAATCTTTTTCCTTATTATCTCTTTGGGTTACAAATCTAGCAGTGCTATGGCTGGATCAAAGGGTAGGCAGTCATGTAAAGCCCTTTGGGCATAATTCCAAATTGCCTTCCAGAATGGTCAGACCAATTCACAACTCCACCAGCAGTGTATTAGTATCCCAATTTTGCCACATCCCCTCCAACATTTATCACTTTCCTTTGCTGCCATATTGGCCAGTCTGCTAGGTGTGAGGTGGTAACTAAGCATTATTTTAATTTACATTTCTCTAATCAAGAGGGATTTAGAATACGTTTTCATGTGCTCATTGATAGTTTTGATTTTTTCATATAAAAACTACCTATTCATGTCCCTTGACCATGTGTTGAATGGGGAATGATTTGATTTTTTGTAAATTTGACTTAGTTCCTTATATATTTGAGAAATTAAACCTTTGTCAGAGAGTTTTGTTATAAAATTTTTTTCCCAGTTTGTTGCTTTCCTTCTAACTTTGGTTGCATTGGTTTTGTTTGTATAAAACCTTTTTAATTTGATATGCTCAAAATCATTCATCTTATATTTTGTAATGTTCTCTATCTCTTGCTTGGTCTCAAATTCCTTCCTTTCACACAGATCTGACAGGTATAGTATTCTATGTTCACCTAATTATTTATGATTTACTATTTATATTTAAGTCATTTACCCATTTTGTATTTATCTTGGTATAGGGTGTGAAATGTTGATCTAAACTTGATTTTTCTCACACTGTTTTCCAATTTTCCCAGCAGTTTTTGTCAGAGAGTGAGTTCTTATCCCAAAAGCTGAGATCCTTGGGTTTATTGAACACTATATCTTGCTGAAGTCATTTAGCTTGTCTATTCCATTGATTTCCCCCCTTCTCTCTTAGCCAGTACCATATTGTTTTGATGATCACTGCTTTATAGTACAGTTTAAGATTTGGTACTGCTAGGCCTCCATCCTTCACATTTTTTTTTCGTTATTTCCCTTGATATTCTTGATCTTTTGTTCTTCCAGATGAACTTTGGTATAATTTTTTTCTAATTCTATAAAAAAGTTTCTTGGTAGTTTGATAGGTATGGCATTTTATGATTGTCATTTTTATTAAATTAGCATATCCTACACATGAGCAATTAATGCTTTTCCAATTATTTAGATCTAGTTTTAATTGTGCGAAAAGCATTTTGTAGTTGTGTTCATATAATTCCTGGGTTTTTCTCAGCTGATAGATTCCTAAGTATTTTATATTTATTGTCTGGGGTGATTTTAAATGGAATTTCTCTTTCTAACTCTATCACCATTTGAAGAGGATATGATAGTATACTTAAAGAATGCTAGAAAATCAACTAAAAGGCTGGTGGAAATAATTAACAACTTTAGCAAAGTTGCAGGATACAAAATAAACCCACATAAATCATCAGCATTTCTATATATTTCCAATAAAACTCAGCAGCAAGAGTTAGAAATACTAGTTAGAAACTAAAACTAGACTTGAACAATTGGAAGAACATTAACTGCTCATGGGTAGGACGAGCCAATATAATAAAAATGACCATCCTACCCAAACTCATCTATCTATTTAGTGCCATATCCATGGAACTTCCAAAAATTTTTTTTTACTGATTTAGAAAAAACCATAACAAAGTTCATTTGGAAGAACAAAAGATCAAGGATATCCAGGGAAATAATGAAAAAAAATACAAAGGAAGGGGGTCTTGCAGTCCCAGATCTCAGACTATATTACAAAGCAGCGGTCATCAAAACAATTTGGTACTGGCTAAGAGACAGAAAGGAGGATCAGTGGAATAGACTGGGGGCAAGCAACGTCAGCAAGACAGTATATGACAAACCCAAAGATCCCAGCTTTTGGGACAAAAATCCACTATTTCATAAAAACTGCTGGGAAAATTGGAGGACAGTGTGGGAAAGATTAGGCTTAGATCAACACCTCACACCCTACACCAAGATAAATTCAAAATGGGTGAATGACTTGAACATAAAGAAGGAAACTATAAGAAAATTAGGCGAACACAGAATAGTATACATGTCAGACCTTTGGGAAGGGAAATACTTCAAAACCAAGCAAGAATTAGAAAGAGTTACAAAATGCAAAATAAATAATCTGGATTACATCAAATTAAAAAGTTTTTGTAAAAACAAAACCAATGTAACCAAAATCAGAAGGGTAGCAACAAATTGGGAAACAATCTTCATAAAAACCTCTGACAAAGATTTAATTACTCAAATTTATAAAGAACTAAATCAGTTGTACAAAAAATCAAGCCATTCTCCAATTGACAAATGGGCAAGGGACATGAACAGGCAGTTCTCAGCCAAAGAAATCAAAACTATTAATAAGCACATGAAAAAGTGCTCTACATCTCTTATAATCAGAGAGATGCAAATCAAAACAACTCTGAGGTATCACCTCACACCTAGCAGATTGGCTAACATGACAGCTATGGAAAGTAATGAATGCTGGAGGGGATGTGGCAAAGTGGGGACATTAATTCATTGCTGGTGGAGTTGTGAATTGATCCAACCATTCTGGAGGGCAATTTGGAACTATGCCCAAAGGGCGATAAAAGAATGTCTGCCCTTTGATCCAGCCATAGCACTGCTGGGCTTGTACCCCAAAGAGATAATGGACAAAAAGACTTGTACAAGAATATTCATAGCTGCGCTCTTTGTGGTGGCCAAAAATTGGAAAAATAGGTGATGCCCTTCAATTGGAGAATGGCTGAACAAATTGTGGTATATGTTGGTGATGGAATACTATTGTGCTAAAAGGAATAATAAAGTGGAGGAATTCCATGGAGACTGGAACAACCTCCAGGAAGTGATGCAGAGCGAAAGGAGTAGAACCAGGAAAACATTATACACAGAGACTGATACATTGTGGTACAATCGAAGGTGATGGACTTCTCCATTAGTATCAATGCAATTTCCCTGAACAATCTGCAGGGATCTAAAAAAAAATACTACCCACAAGCAGAGGATAAACTGTGGGAGTAAAAACACTGATGAAAAGCAACTGCTTAACTACAGGGTTGGAGGAGATAAGACTGAGGAGAGACTCTAAATGAACACTATAATGCAAATTCCAACAACAGGGAAATGGGTTCGAGTCAAGAACACATGTGATAACCAGTGGAATCATGCGTCGGCTATGGGAGAGGGAAAGGCGGGGGGGGGGGGGGGGGGGGGAGGAAAAGAAAATGATCTTTGTTTCCAGTGAATAATGTATGAAAACGACCAAATAAAATAATGTTAAAAAAAAGAAATACTAGTTAGACATGCTAGTAGTAGCAATTTTCTTCTCTAATTGCGACTGCTAGCATGTCTAATACAATATTAAATAATATAGGTGATAATGGGCATCCTAGCTTCACTCCTGATCTTATTGGGAAGGCTTCTAATGTCTCCCCATTGTAGATGATACTTGCTTCTTCATAGTTTTTAAAAAATATGAGTCTTTTTCCACAACATGACCAATATGGAAAACATGTTGTATATTTTGCATGTTGTACTTGCACAACAAGTATAACCTAGATTAAGTGTCTTAGGAGGAGAAGAAGGGAAGGAGAGACTTTGGAACTCAGAAAATGAATGCTAAAAATTGCTTTTACATGTAATTAGGAAAAAACTAATATTATATCACAATAAATAAGTGAAGTTAAAGAGAACAAAAAAGAAAATAGGAAATTCAGGACCAGGGAGGGAGAAGACACAGAGTCCCAGATTAGGCAGTAACAGAGCCAGGACCCAAACCTCCAGCTCCTGACTTTCTGCCAGCCCAGGGTTCTTTCCACTGCATTCAGCTGCCAGAGGCATGCTAGCTTTGAATTTCATGGAACCCTAAAATGGTATAGCTCAGAAGTATAAGAAAGTTGGGTTGCAGTGGGATCAAGAGGTAGGGAGAAGTGCCAAGCTGTTCTGTGCCACCAGCGTTCATTTTCTACAATTCCCAATTCTCATTGCCATGATAGCATATGAGTGTCACATGTAGAGAAAAAGTCCTAGAGATCATCTCACCCTGAACCTACATTAGATGATAGAGAAACCTGAGTTTCTCCAGTATCCAAGAGAAGTGGCCTAATCAACACTGGTATCAGGTCTTCTGATCCAGGGTTCTGTGCATGCACTCCACAGAAGGCAGTGACTGACTCTGCTGTCATTTCCAGAAGGGCACATAGAGTCTCTGCTCTTGTGTACATGGTTTAGAGGAGACAATGATTTTAGCTATTATTTTATAGTAACATTAGAGAAAAGGAGTGAAAATAGTTTTGTGAAGAGCTTGTTTGGGATGGATTTAGAGGAGCGACTTGCAGGGCAGATAGGTCAGGTGGGCGTCAGTGCCCATAGTTATGTTCTTGGATCATCATTGTAGTATGTAAAGGGAATGTCCACATATATGTTGTCGTTGAACCTACAAACACAACTTACACAGGAGCAAATGACAATGAAGCTGTGACATCGGGTACAGGTAATTATTACCTTGCTTTATTATACCAATAGAGGTTTCCCCCACTTCCTGTCCCTAAAACAGAGTAGTGGCTCCAACATTCTAAATTTAGGATAACAAAAAAGTCATTAGAAATCATCTAAGCATTCAAGAAAAAAAGGAAGAAAGAAAAAGATAATGACTTGGAAATCTCTTTCATAGTAATAATCTCTACCTAATGTTAGTTTATATAACATAGGAATTCTCATCTTCATAAAGCTTTCCCTAACTACTCTAGACCAGTAGTATCAAATTCAAATAGGAAAGAGGGCCACTAAACTGTATGAAAGGATTCCTATTAATTTTGAAAACCACATTTTTTAATAAATAGTTCTATTTTTTCAAAAAGAAAAAATTATTTGAGTCACTCACTTATCATTTTTCAGATAAAAAGATTGATGTCTGTTCTTTCTCAGTGAGGGTGGAAGCTGTCCCTAACACTTGAACATATTTTCATCTACACGTAGTTTTGTGTTGGAGCTATTTGAATAAATACCTCTAATACGTTAAATTTTACGTTCATGAAGTAAACAACTCCTTAATGAAAGCCAAAAGAACAAAAAGAAAACTACTTATGCTTCTCTGATATAAACTTAATTATTATTATTATTATTGCTAAAGGTAATAATAAAAAGAAATAGCTTGTGTTTGTATACTGCTGAACAGCTACAAGTTGTTTTTTGCGTTTTCTTTCTGTAGAATCAGCCCTGAGATAATAAGACCTATGCTGTGTTGTACACATTTTTATTAAAATTTAATCTGAAGTTATATACACACCAACTTCCACTGTCTAGTTTCTGGCTGTGGGCAAATCATTTCCCCTTCTTACACTTATTTCTCCAGCTGCAAAATGAGAAAGTTGGACTGGACTTTCTCCAAGACTGATCCCTGTAGCTCTAACACTTCTCAGCTGTGTGTGATTTCTCTTTGTATAGGATAAAGCATTAGGTAGTAGAGAGAACAATGAAACTAGAATCAGAAGGCTGGATTTCAAGTATCAACTCTGGCACTTCTAGATGTATAATATTTTTTTAAAACCCTTATCTTCTATTTTGGAATCAAGTATTGATTTCAAGGCAGAAGAGTGGTAAGGGCTAGGCAATGGGGGTTAAGTGACTTGCTTGAGATCACATTGCTAGGAAGTGTCTGAGGCCAAATTTGAACCCAGGACCTTCCTTCTCCAGGCCTAGAGAATCTACTGAGCCATCTAGCAGCCTTCCCCCCCCCCCCAGATGTGTAACTTTAGATTAAGACCCCTCAACTATTTAAGCTTCAATTTCTCATCTTTAAAATGAGGATATAAATAATATCTGGTTTTTAGATGGTACATTATCTCATTTGAGTCTCACAACCTCTCTGAGGGAGGTACCACAGGATATCAGATCATAATCAGAATTGGGATCTGGATATTCTTTAGGGTTTTTTAAACCTCTTCACCAAGACCCAGAAAGTTATGTGACTTGCCCAAGGCAGTGGAAATCATGTTGGACTTGGAATAACAAGATCTGAATTTTAGTGAGTCACTGAACTTCCCTAGGCTTGAGTTTCTTCATCTGTAAGGTGAAGAGATTGGAGTAAGTCACCTCAGTCCCCTAGATCCTTTGATTTAATATAAGTAGTAAGTAGAATAGCCAAGATTTGAAGGGAAGCATTTATTACAAATCCAGCATGCTTTCCATTGTACCCCCACACTGCCACTGGAGATAGTATCTCCTTTTGACAGAAAATAAAACAACAATAACAACAAAACTGAGGTCCAAATAGTAAATTACCAGTGGTTACCCAGCTAACCAGTGTAAGAGGTCTAATTTGAACCCAAGACTACCTGACTCTTTTAGTATGTCAAACTGCCTTTTAATTCATGCTACCTATCTCACAAGACTGCTGTGGTAAAAGCATTTTGTAAATCTTAAAATTCTGTTGAAATATGAATTATTATTCCTTTCTCTTACTATACAAAAATGTAATGCTGTTGTCTATTACATGATATGACCTTCCTGGGTAGCCCAGCCCAGCTAATCTTCCTTATCCTAAGCTCTAATAGTCTCTATGTAATTCTTATTCATGCTTCCAGCCTGTGGGAATCAACTTAGTTAGTGTCCACTCCAGTCCTAATGACCAGATGTTGTGGGCAATTGACAACAAGTGGAATGTCTATGTCCGCCTTGGAATCACTGAGGAGATGCCTGTAGGAACTGACTGGGAACATGTGCCAGGTACCATAAAGCAAAATGTTATTTTCACCCTGTTCCAATGCCTCCTTTCTTCCCTTAGCTCCTCACTTGCCCACTGTGACCTCACCATCCTGACCGCCGCTGCCTTGTGAACAAGGCATCATTCTGGAGACCCCTCTATGTTTTTGGTGCCCAGACTACTAGGCAGCCTGCAGCAATTCCTAATATACAGGATTTCCCCCAGAGGACACAATGAAAGCCCCACATGAGCTCTAGGCACCTCAGAGCTTCTCAAAGAAAGAAGCCTCACATAACTCTCCATTGTTCCTCCAAGCTGTGTAATGGCAGCCAGTGCCCTGGCCCATGGTATAGGCCTGGGAGTCTGGATCTCAGGCCTGCTGGCAGCCCCTAAGTGAAAGCAAAGTGGAGAGTATCCTCAGGGCCATTGGTGAGAGCCACTATTGTTCTGCTGACAGGATTTAGCTGTCCTGCCTGTGGTAATAGCCAGATTTTGTGGGATCACCTGCCAGGTTATTTTTAACACATTATTAACATTTGTAATACAAGTCCCTGTGTTCTGAACCTATTGCTACTATCCTTCCTTCTCCCCCCCCCCCCCCCTTGTCTCTTATAATCTACTTCTGAGTCAAGTGATAGTTATCTGGAGAAAGACCTTTTCAATTGTCATAGTATGTCTATGTCACATCTAATCAGAACTCAATTTGTTTCATTTAAGCAATCATATCTCTCTACTTTTGTCCCATTTGAAAAACAATTATTCCTGTTCTTGCTTGAGTGTTGAAAAAAATTATGAACTTCCCAAATACCCAAAAAATGCAGCAGTACTGATTGTGGACTTTTCTGAGTAACTGGGAATATAAAAGCATCAGCGCCTTTTATTCTGTTGTTATTTTAATTAGTTCAGATAGCAGTCATAGGCAATGGAAGTATTATAGGATCTAGAGCTAGAAAGAACACTGCACATCATCTAGTTCATCTCTTTCACTTTACAGATGAGGAAACTGAGGTCTATAAGGGTAAAGGAAATTATCCAAGTTCACACAGATAATAGATAAGCTCGGATTTGAACTCTGGTCTTTAAAATTTTTTTGTAACAGCCAAGAAGTAGGTAACACAAAGGATGGTCACACAGGTCAGAATTGTTGGGAATCCAAGGCCTTTGACTTCAATCCAGCAAATTTTCCATCGTATAACAGTGCCTCTCAATTATTATAAGCACCTATTGCTGATCAATTATTATAAGCACCCTTGCTGATCTGGGTAAAGTTTGGAGGGTTATTTATTATTCCCACATTGCAATACTTTTTTGCATTTTTGTATTTGCTTTTTATAATTTTTCTGTCCTTGCCCTCACTGTTAGCTAAATTTCTCCCAATAGTGTGCTTGCCTCTAACAACCCCACCCCCAACTTTCAATTGTGCACTTCTAGTGGTGGTCTGGGAAACCAAATAAGCAAGTTCTAGATCTCTGTCAAAGAAATGTCAGTAGGTTCTGAATGAGAGGCAGAGGAGCCCTTTCCTCTCCTGTTCTTCAGGGACTACTGGCTAGGGAGAGGCTTCTTCTACTCCTTCAGGACAAAGATCGTGTCTTTTCCTTCTAATATAACCCACATAGTTTCTAGCCTAGTTCTGGGCCTACAATAGGTCTTTAATAAGTATTTGATGAATCCCTTCATCTTTGTTCTTATTGTTTTAAATACCCTGAGTCAGACAACTTGGCTTGTAGTCCTACATTTGTCATTAACTAGCAGTGTGACTGACCACATGAATTCTCTTTTTTTAGATCTTAGTTTCTTCATCTGTCAAATGAAGAAATTGGAATAGATGAGCCCTAAAATCTCTCTAGTTCTAGTATTTTAAAATCTTTGATACTAAGGTCCCTTACAAATTTGATATACTATGGTTCTATGATTTGGTAAAAGACATGAGAAGAGAGAAGCAGTCTAGAAGAACCAAAGACATCTTTCTGAATTTTGTGTCAAAGCTAAAACTAGTTCTTATGGAAGACAAAGAGCCCCTGCATTCCCAGGTAAGATGTTAGCGCAACAAGTTACCATATGTCAAGGAATGTGTCTGCTTTAGGATTGCAGGCCTCTCATCTGGCTGTAAGTACAAGGACAGTTTGGGCACATTGTGCAAATGGGGATGTGGCCCGACGATATGGCATTACCGACAAGAATCCCGCAGGAGACTATTGGAAGAAAATTCCTGGGAATATGTCATGTTTGACAGGCAAGTCATTGTATATTTATATAGCTTTGGAAAACTCCATTAAGAAAAAACAAACAAATACATTGGTAGGTCTTTTTTTCCCTGGGTTATCAGAGCATGAATGAAAGGGAACTAAAAACAGAACTGTGGAAAAAGCAGAAGAGAGAAACTCCCATTTATCTTATTCTTAACGCGCTCATGCGCGCGCACACACACACACACACACACACATCTGCATGACCTGGGGTTTGGACCCTCTTCCTTCCTTGAGTTTATAAAGCCATCATCCTAACAACAGTCAGTCATCAAAATCTAGATGACCTTTTGTGGTAGAAATAACTGGGTTTGTAGATTGTTAGAGGTGCAAAAACATAGGGTTCAGGTTCTAGCTGTATTTAAGCAAGAAGCTAAAGTATGGCCTCTAGGGTCCCCTCTGGCTCTGAATTCTGAAATCCCTCTCCAAAGTTGTTAGCCTGTCTGTACAATGCTAATACCTACCCTGCTGGCTTCACAGGATTGTTGTGGAGATTGCATTTATACAGTCCTTTTAAGATTTTCCTAAAACAACCTTATGAGTTAGGTAGTGCAGATATCATTACCTCCATTTTACAAAGAGTAAACTGAGACTCAAGAGACATGAAGGGATTTGCCCAGGGTCAAACAACTAATAAGTGTCAGTCAGGCAAATTCAGACTCTAATCTTTATTAACTAAGTTTCCATGCTCTTTCCATTACTGAGTTGAGCTTTATAAATCAAATAAGGTAATGACGATTAAGCATTTAGTATTTAATGTTTTATGAATGGGACTTGTTAATGTTACTATTAGACTCTAAATTAAAAATTAATATTTGTTTGTTTTCAGTGACCCCTATAGATGAACTATGGGCTATTGGCCCATTAGGGTATCTTCTCCAGCGTCTTACAAAGACCTTCAACCATTCTCACATCTTGCAGAAAATGGGGAACACTTCAGTCTTACTTCATCCTGATGACTTTGAAGATGAATGGGAAGTCATCTGAAAAGACCCTTGTGAAGGACTTCTTGGGAATTCCTATAATCGGCACAATTGGTTTCAATCAGTTCCCTTTGACACATGCCCCATTGACATCTGACCGTCCATCCCAAATGAGTCCACATGTTTCAGTATTTCTTTGGAAGCCAACAGATGTGGCAAACTGAAATTAAACTCTTAATTGTAGTAGCTCATTCTGAACCATTAACTCAGTTAATCTCATTAGTTGTGACAACAGCTACTTTTCAACGTCATGCACACTAACATCTATAAATATGTAATATCTTTATGAGAGGGGCTTCTGTTGTGTTCAACATTGTCAGCAAATATCATTATTGGATAAAGTGAAATTATCTCAAGTTCCTGTGATGCATCGAAAATTCTGGTTAAGCTGAAATATGTCTGTGTACGTTAGATAAAATTCCAAATCTTCAGCACCAACAAGAGGTAGTAAATGTAGATAATGAAGAAGAGTTTTTTGGGTTTTGGTTTCTACCCAAAAATGATGGATTAGGATTAGCATGATCAGTTTCCTGTTATAAACATATATAATGGCCCCAGGGCTAAACAGAGGAGGAAGTTAATGCTCTCTGACCATCACAATTTGTTCAGATAATGGCTTCAATTACACTCACAAGAGTTCATTCTCCTCCTCTCAGGCAGACACTCAGAGCTGTTGCAAAATTGATGATCTCAACTCCAGAAACTCCAGAGGGGCCAGTAGATAGAGATTAAGTGCAGCAGGGATAGGATGGGTGAATGGACTTCCACAAAGGCCAGGACGGTGGTCTCCCTGACGGCACTCAGGGCAAAGTAGTAGTCTTCTACTTTCCCATAATCTAGGGCAAATGAAATAATAATAAGAAAGGCCCATAGATGAAAATGAGATACGTAAGTGTATGTAGAGATTTGAGATGGGTCCCATAAACAGTTAGTGATGAGATGGGGAGGTGTTATCACTACTGGGAGTATAGCTATGTTAGCTAAATTTAGCCGTGTCTTTTAAGTTATATTTAACACATGTTGCCTGTGGGCTGGATGAAAACAGGCAGCATCCTCAGCCAATTAATCATTGCCATTTGTTTGGTTTTGTTATAAGCCTCTCTAAGATACCTCATTCTTTACAAAATCAGAACCTAAAGATATAGAGTAGAACTTTTATGTTCAAAAATCAGAGTGAACTTTTCCCCTTCTCCTACTTGAGGCTTCTCTTGGATTTGTGCTCCTTCTCAAGCTGCAAGGCAGCTCACTTTAAGAAGGGTGAGAAGGGGCTTGGCATCATGGAGTCAGCAGAGAGAAGAAGGGGCTTGTCTTCCTCACAGCTAAGCCTCTGCCCGGGCAGCACGCTGCTGCTCCCCATTCATATCAACCACATGTCAAGACTTCAGAATCAACACAGTCCCGCTGAAATGGAACAGTCTTTGAGCACAAATCCTTGGGAACT
The DNA here is from genome assembly GCF_027887165.1 of Monodelphis domestica. Taxonomy (NCBI): domain Eukaryota; kingdom Metazoa; phylum Chordata; class Mammalia; order Didelphimorphia; family Didelphidae; genus Monodelphis; species Monodelphis domestica. The sequence goes on along the minus strand of NC_077227.1, from coordinate 321,007,859 downwards.
GCTCTCTCGCATCTGCTCATACCAGCCAGACTTTAAAATGGGGGACTCATTCAGCCTTGTGTCCCATGTACAGCCAGTGCATCTGTTCCCTGCCCCCCCTCACCTTTGAAAGCCACAGTAAGCAGCAGTTCCAACCAAGTGAGAGACTCTTTGATAGTTTTGGTTTTCAGCCCGGCCTTCAGTCCCTTGACACCTGCTTTATGTGAGTGAGTGAGTCATATGACAGTCATACTTTTGACTAGTGAAGATACAACCCACAGGTATGTTGTGGAAGGACCAGTTAGGGAGGAAGGAGTATTACATTAATAGCTGAGGAAGAGTCTACACCAGAGGTGTCAAACACATGCCCAGACACTCCCCAGGCCAACCAGGATCAGCTTTAAATGTAACTGGGAAAATGTTTTGCAAAATAAATACAAATAAAAATAAAACCTAGATGTTAATTTGTGGTTTTCTAAGTCCCAGCCCACACAGATCCATTTCTCTTTTTTATTTATTTTTTTTGGCACCACTGGTCTAAAAGATTCTTTAATGTGGACACTTTTATATAATACCTTGTATTATAGTGCCCCAGCCTAGGTGCAAGTTCTGTACTAATAAACACTGTGCCTTGCTTGGTTCGTAATGGATATGGAAGCCCTTAAGTCATGAAATTTTTAGTGCAATTGAAATTTGAGTCGGGTTAATAATTATTAAAGTCCTCTAGCTTCATTGCTTTGAATAGAATTTTTATTTGGGTTTTAACTTTTGCTTGTGCTTTGAGAGTGCAATAAACTAGACTTTTTCCAAAACTGTATGTGTCAACTGTTTCAGTTACATGATGGGTATCCTTACAGGGTACTGCTCAGATGGACTGATTTTCCTTAGCATCCTTGGGAATAGATTTCTTGACTTTTTCTCACTGTGGAAGGAATACATTAACAGAGGAGCATGGAAGAAGAGAGAATCCTAGACCAAGGGAATGAGAGTGTTGGTCCTGGATCTAGCCCTCCCCCCACCCCACCCTCTCAGACCGAGTGCTGGGTGTGCCCCCTACCCCATATAGGGGAGGGAGGAAGCACTCCCATTGGGCTGCTGGGTGGAGGGGTGGGTGAAGTAAGGAATGTTCTCAGCGAGTGTAGAGAGGGGTAGGGGAATGGCCCTAGTGTTCCACTCTCCTCCAACTCTGCTCTCTCTGAGCTACTCACCTTACCCCCTTTGCACTCCCATTGGGCTGCTGGGCAGAGAGGAAAAATGTCATCAGGCACAGTGAAGATTGGGAAGGGAGCAGTTCTGCCCATGTCCCTCTGCTTTTCTAATAACAAACTCTGGGGGTGGCACAGGCTCTATGGGCCATCTTTGATACCTGTGCCATAGGATTGCCATCACTGAGCTATATTTACCTTACCATGTGACCTCAAATTTGGGCCTCAGGCTCCTTATCTGCAAATGAGGAGATTGGTATCTTCTATCCCTTACTGCTCTATTTATTCTATTATTTTATCATTTTGAGTCTCCTTCTACTTCTAACATTCTTTATCCTATGATCTTAAGGCCCTTCTGGTGTTCTAATCTATATTAAATGACTTCTTAATTTGTTGAAGATACAAACTTGGTGTTAATGTGGGAATGGTAATATCAGAGCTAAAGTTTTTAACCTGATGTTTTAATGTGCCAAGAGAATTTACACAGAGGGGAAAACACTGCAAACACTGTAGACAGACTTGGCTCTGATAGCATGCCAGGCAGATTCCCTGGAGGTCAGGCCTGTGCAATGTGGTAATAATAATAGCTGACATTTATATGTCAGCGGCAATGTGGTATAGTGGAGAGAGGGCACAGGATTTGGAATCAGGAGCCAGAGCTTCAACATTTCCTGGCTCTATGACTATGAATAAGTCCCTTCAACTCCCTAACCTTCAGTTTTCCTTTCTATAAAATGGGAAAGATATATTCTCACTTTCTCTCTCTCTCTCTCTCTCTCTCTCTCTCTCTCTCTCTCTCTCTCTCTCTCTCTCTCTGTCTCTGTCTCTGTTTCTCTCATACACACAGGGTTATTGCCAAGAAAGCACATTATAGATCTTTAAAATATTATCTAGGAGGCAGCTAGTTGACTTACTGGATTGAGAGCCAGGCCTAGAGAAGGAGATCATGGATTCAAATGTGGCCTCAGACACTTTCTAGCTATGTGACCCTGGGCAAGTCACTTAACCTCCACTGACCAGCCCTTACAGATCTTCTGCCTTGGAATCAATGCACAGTAAATGACTCTAAGATGGAAGGTAAGAGTTTAAAAGAACAAGAAAAAAAATTTAAGTTTCATTTAAATGTGAGTTATATAGTGTTTCATAATAGATTCATATAGATTGATTTAATTCATAACAAACTGTGCAAGAGATATCCCCATCATACAGATAAGAAAACTCATTCAAGAAGGGAAGTCATTTGTCAGAAAAAGCAGAATCTGGGCTCATGGCCAGAAGGCAAATGTGCAGTTGCCCTCTGATATCATCCAACCTTGCTTCCAACTATGTTTTTATTGTTTTTGACTGAGTCATGGCAAGTTATTTACAACTAATGCCTCAGCTTCTTCACATGAAGGATTAGGTGTAATAAAATTCCTGTACATGCTTCACAGGGAGTTTTGATTAAAGAAAGCAAAAACGAATTTGGCTAACAAAAAGCCCAAAAGCATTAGCTTGAGTGGGGTAGGACCAGTTGGAGTACTATCTTCATAATGGAGATATTTAGCAGTTTAGGGTTTTTCTCTGCTGACTGGTCAGCCTGTCACTAAAATATTTTTTTCCTCTTACTATTTATCTCTTGCCAGAGTGAGGAGAATGATTTTCTAAAACATAGAATCTAAGGGGGCAGCTGGGTGGATAAGTGGATTGAGAGCCATTCCTAGAGAAGGAGGTCCTGGGTTCAAATCTGACCTCAGACACTTCCCTGCTGTGTGACCCTGGGCCAGTCACTTAACCCCCATTGCCTAGCCCTTACCACTCTTCTGCCTTGGAACCAATACACAGTAAATATATATTAAAATGAATAAATCAGTGAATATATAAATAAAACAATCTATTGTTGAAAGCCACCTTAGAGATAATGTAATTTAATTCTCTCATTTTATAGTTAAGGAAACTAAGACACAGGTGAAGTGACTGGCCCAAAATAAGTAGCAGAATCAGCATTTGGACCGGGGTCCACTGCTTTTTTTCTACCATATCATGCTTTATCTTTCTTTTCTCTTTAAAACCCTCACCTTCTGTACTCATATTTACTGCCTTGTCTCTGTCCTTATCTGAGTTTTCCCTAGCTTAGCCTGACATTGGCCCTGAATTCTATTTATTATTCCCTAAACAATGAAGCAGTGATAATTGTGAGTGCTCAAGCATGGGAGGATCCAAATGGGTTTGACTACCCCGGCCTTGGGGTTGGAAATGGATAAACCATTTAGCCAGAATGAAGAATTTATGGAAGGGTATAGTGTGAAATGAAGCTGGAAAGATATGTTAGAGCCAGATTTATGGAGGCTTCATTCCAAGCTAAGGGTTTCTCTATTTTGTCCTAGAAGAAACAGCCACTGAGGGTTTTTGAGCAGAGGGCCTTTGGGGCACTAATTGGAAGATTATTTTGGCAATTTTATGAAGGATGTCTGAGAGGGGAGACCAATTAGGGTGCTTTTGAATTGGTTATTTCACTAGGAGAAAAGTGATAGGATAACCTAAGTGTGGCAGAGGTGAGATCGGAAGGGAAGGGATGAATGAAAGATATTCTGGAGGTAGGGTCTACAGGGCTTGGAAGTGTCACATATAGCACGTGTGACTAAGAAGATAGAGTTTCAGAAGACAATAAAAGATTGAAGATGGAGAGAAAGTATAAATCAGGCAGGTTCCCAAAGGGTATAGAATGAGATGGGATGGGATAGGGTGAAGGGCACCAGGGAAGGGTTAGCTTTGACAAGGAGACGGAAGCAAAGGAAAGAATGGTTGAAGATATAGAGGGAATCTGAAATGTAGAAGAGGAATGATAATAATCTGACAAAGCTTTGGAAGGGGTAGCTGGGTGACACTGTGGATAGAGCACCAGGCCTAGAAATGGGAGGACCTGGGTTCAAATCAGACTTGAGACACTTCCTAGCCACATGACTCTGGGCAAGTCACTTAACCTCTATTGCCTAGACCTTACAGCTCCTTCTGCCTTGGAACCAATACTCAGTATCAATTCTAAGACAGAAGGTACAGGATTAAAAAAGAAAAGAAGAAAAAATCCTTGGAGACCATTGATGAGAGAGCTCACTATGGATAAGTTCAGTCCTCTTAGTAAAAAGAGGTCAGGAGATGGGTGTAACCCTAGGCAAGCCAGTTAACCCCCATTGTTTCACCTTCTTCTACCTTGGAATGAAGACTCAAAATCAGTTCTAAGATGGAAGGTATGGGGTTTAAAAAAGAAAAGAAAAAGCCTTGGAGGTCATTGGTGATGGATAAACTTCAGTCTTCTCAGTAAAGAGACCCAAAGAGCAGTATGGACCAGGAGTATTGGGAGCAATCAAGGGACCAGGGAGGTTGAGGAAAAGAAAAGGAGGAGATAGACAAATGAAACCGAGGAAGGACAGGAGACTGTGATCAGAGAGAGGGACTTCAAGGTTCGACATCTTAGAGCTGGAACGATTTGGGGTGATGGTGAATTTGAAGATCACCCCTGTTGCTGGCTGGGATAGAATGGAGGCCAGAAGTCCTGGGAGTTGAGGAAGCTGAACAAAGAAGTCAAGATGTTAGACAGATCATCTATGTGGATACTGAAGTCACCAAGGATGACAATAGTGGCTGGAATAAGCCTTGAATTTGGTGGGCAATAGAAGCAAAGAGTTAATGGAATACCATTTGAGACCTTGATCTTCAAAGGAGAGATTTAAGGTAGCAGAGAGAGGGTCTGGGCCTTGGAGTGCAAGGATCATTCCTTATTCCTTTAGGGGAGGCAAGAGCTCAGACAGCAATGGGAAGAAGAAAGGCACTGCAGCCCTGTATTGGGATGATAAGTGATGTGGTGTCTTGAGAAAGTCAGGTTTCTGAGAGCACTCAGAGAACTCATTTCTTTGTCTTCCCTTCATCTCCCTTGGATCTCAAGGTGAGAGTATAGAAAAGGTGGTGAAGAACATAACTTAAGGAGCAGAAAATGGAAACTTTCAGAAGCAAATGGCAAGTGGCTTGTGTTACCTCTCTCTCTCTCTCAAATGAGAACTCATTTCTTTAGCACATGGAGGGTTAAGAAAAGTCTTCCTTGTGGGATGGGTAATGAAAGTATTGTTATCGACATTTGACAACCGAAGAAGTGTTTAAAGGGGTGAACTCGATGCAGTTCAACAAGCCTTGCTCCTACTACATGCAAGACATCACAATGGGCATTATGGAAACAGACAAAAATGAAACCATCCCTGCCCTCAAGGAGCTTATACGCTACTGGGGCTTGGGCTGCAGCATATAAACGTATGAGGGATTACAAGATCATCTGAGAAGGAAAAGTGCATTAATAACAGACAACTGGATATAATGGACTATTCAGGGAACCCTTGACCAATTTGAGTCTGCCATTCAACTTCATGAAATCACAGGCCATGGACCTTTATTGGAAGGGCACCTTCCATGGAGGCACACATGTACTCTTGTCATTTGATGAGGGGACATATGGAACTCCTCTGATTCATCAGTAATGAAGGCAGTCTCTAAGCCTTTTCCTGTGATCTACAAAAGGAATAAACCAGCCCCCCCCCCCTTGTCTTCCCTTCATCTCCCTTGGATCTCAAGGTGAGAGTATAGAAAAGGTGGTGAAGAACATAACTTAAGGACCAGAAAATGGAAACTTTCAGAAGCAAATGGCAAGTGGCTTGTGTTACCTCTCTCTCTCTCCATCTCCCTCTGACTCTCTCTCTCTCTCTCTCTCTCTCTCTCTCTCTCTCTCTCTCTCTCTCTCTCTCTCTCTCTCTCTCTCCTCCCTCCCCCATCCTTCCTCCCTTCTTTCCTCCATTTCTTGAATGCCACCTTCTGCCCTTTTTGTTTCCTTTTCCAAACAGGTCAAAGATGCTTAGGATGCATGTGTCCAACATTGAAGGTTCCATCAATGCTGAGCCTGAGAGCTCCTAAATTCTGGAGTTTTTAAGGGATTGAGACTATCAGTCTCCCCAAGCCTCTCCAAGAAAAAAGATGTCCTCAACAGCTTGGAATTTGAAGGAAGACTGTTCTACCCTGCAGCTGGAGGACTGAAGCCACAACATATCAGGGCAAGAGAGCCAGCCCTTACCAACCTTACTATTACCAGGAGCTGTTTGGAAGGTCTAGGTCTCAGGTAAATAGAATTTGTTCAGCAGTTCCTGGAGGCATCTTTTCCTTCTTGGGGAAGGGGAAGTCTAATGGGCTATTTAGTTGCTTCATGTTCTTTACATTTGTGAGTCCTGTGCATCTCAGGCATTGTGTGTGTGTGTGTGTGTGTGTGTGTGTGATAAGTGAAATAAAGGCTATACCTATCCCATACCTAATGGTCATGATGTAAATTGGGTATCTATACAGGAGTGAGAACCTTGTTAACCAAATTTGGGGAAATCTTGGAACAAGTTATACTTGTTTTGTTTTGGGGGTGATCCTTGCTTAACCCTACTTGAAGGCCAAGCCAAAGACAGAAACTGACCACTTTGGGGTCAGTCTGAAGAATTAAACCTGATTAACAGGAACCCACAGTTTTGGGGTACAACTCAATAGAGCACCAGGCTTGGATCTGGGAGAAACTGAGTTCAAATCCAGCCTCAGTTGCGTTGTAGCTGTGTGACCCTGGGCAAGTCACTCAACCCCAATTGCCTAGCCCTTACTATTCTTCTGCCTTGGAATCCATACTTAGTATTGATTCTAAAACAGAAGGTAAGAAAGAACAGGAGGAAGGGAGGGAGAAAGAAAGGAAGGGAGAGAGGGAGAAGGAGAGAAATGGAGAGGGAAAGGGAGAGGGAGAGGAAGAAAGGAAGGAAAGAGGGAGGAAGGGGGGGAACCAGATGGTGGAGGTAGAATGAATGACTGGCTCATTATCACACAACTAGTAAATTTGAACTCTGATCTCCTGACCCAGGTCAGTACTCAACACCACACTGTACTCCATCTCTCATAAAAACTAATAAAAGTATTGACATAGTACATACATTAAGGCTTGCAAAGTATTTTACACACACAACAACCCTGGGAGGTAGGCACAATTATCCACATTTTACAAATAAGGAAACAGGGTGGAAAAGGTTAAAGGACTTGCCCAGGATCACCCGGCTATTAGTGTTTGAGGCAGCGTTTGCATTTAAACTCGAGTTTTACTGACACCAGGTCCTATCCTGCTCCACCTGCCCTCAAAGATGGGTGAGGAATCGATAGACGAAGGGTAGGAAAGGAGCCATCGGAGAGAGATGGATCGGCTGGAGGGGTTCCCCTCGAAATCCATCGCCGGGATCCTGGAGGGGGCAAGTGAGAGTTGGGTAGATCCAGAAGGGCAGGTCTGCCAGGAAAAGATGGGTGGTAGTCTTGGGCTGACTGCCAGGCTGCGTTCCTGCCCGGTTAGGGGTGTGTAATGCACACTTTGCACCCCTCCTTCCTGACTCCTGAATCATCATCCTTGCCCTTCTTTGCCTACAGCTAGCCTGGCTTGATAGTACCACTTGGGGCTGGGCTGTGCCCAAGGCCTCGGGTGGGACTGGGGCAGAGGCCTCTGGGGCCAGGTGCTCCCTGGGGACCTGTTTGGTTGCATGGCTGAGCTGTCCCCGCCCTGCTCCTGACCCCGGGCGAGCGAGCTTTGACAGCAAATCCTTGGACCGAGTTTTAGATGGCAACACTGAGGAGGAGAGGGTTTGGCTCAGGAGCCTAGGAGCCACGTCGGGGCATCCCAAAGGGTGAAACCACCAGTTCTTCCCCAGTTTCTCGGGCTCCTGGGCCTCGGCCAACCTCTTGGACTCTCTCCTCTCCTCAGACGGATGTGGCATCATAGATAATTCATTAGGTTTGCCTTAGGTGTGGAGGGAAGGGATGGATGGCAAATGTGGGAGAAATGTGGTTGTAAATTGTTCCAGAGCGGAGGCGAGTCGTGTGTCTGAAAGTAAAATCATCCCTTTAGAATTAGCTTTCCCCAGGATGGAGGATGAATGAACATCCCAACGCAAACACCAACAGCATGGAAATAGGTTCTGATCAAGGACACAAGTAATGCCCAATGGAATTGCGTGTTGGCTACAGGAAGGGTGGGGGAAGGGAGGGAGGGGAAGAATGATTCTTGTAATCAAGGAATGATGTTCTAAATTGACCAAATAAAGTTTTCCAAAAAATAAATTAAATAAACCAGGAAAAAAAATTAGTTTTCCTCATCACATTCTAGCCAGTGGAGATGCAGCCAGGTCCCTGACCCTAGCCCCACACTAAAGCCCAGGCACAGACAGCTTCTTGCCCCTAATCATACTCCCTGACCCCAACCACAGACGGGATCCTCAGTCTGGCTACAAACTAGGTCAGCTCTAAACCGACCCACGAGCCTGGCCACCCCCTGCAGAGATGGCGAGTGCGAGGACCAGATCTCCTATGTCCTTTTGCAGAAGAATGGTAAGGGCTCCAGACACAGGGACAGTCTGAGGCTAGATTTGAACCCAGGTCTAACTGACGCCGGCTGGCTCTCTCACTCCACGGGGCTACCAAGCAGCCCTCGATCCTCTTTATTCTTTTTCCTCCCCACCTCCAAAAAGGTTTCACTATGCCTACCAAGCTCAAAAACATGACTAAACGTGGCATTCCTATTTCCCTCATCCCAGAGCACGTCTAACCTGCAGATTCCCTCCTCGAAGAATGAGAACGTTTGCGAGGAACTATGGGGCGCTTCAAAAGCTGGTCAGGACATCCTATAGGGCGTTAGGAAGGGCGAAACTAGGAGGAGACAGAAGGGGAACCCACACACATAAGCTGCCTCTCCTGGATAACCGAGGCGGGCTGTGTGGGCATCCCTGACTATTTCTTTTTTTTAAACGCTTACCTTCCGTCCTAATAGAAGCTCTAAAACAGAAGGGCCACAGAACAGGGAAAGGACCCCCCCCCTTCCCAGAAGCCACTTTCCTGATTCCGGCTCATGTCCACATGGAGGTGTAGGCGGGGTGGGAAGGATCCATGGAAATCTCCCCAGTACAGGCAGCGATTCGGAGAGCTGCGGTGGGTGCCCCCTCCTCTCCATGCCTCAGGCCGGCGGGGAAGCCTCGGTGGTCCTCCCCTCAGCTCCTTCCCTACCCCTTCCTCTTCTCCACACGCTCCAGAGAACAGACACAGGCCGGGCGGATAGACTCCCAGTGTTTATTGGCTCCCTCCTCCCGTGAAGTAACAAGACGTACAGCTCCCGACCTGGCAGCCCCCTAACCGCTGGTGTGAACCTCCTCGGTCTGCCCGCTGTTTGTTTTTTTAGACAAAATATAGAGTGCATTATAGATGTGGCTACAGATATAGATCTCCATATGTATGTAAAGTGCCAGAGACAACTCTGAAAAATAGTTCTCATAAAACAAGTGCTTAGGCTCTGCCGCCAGCAGAGAGATCACATGCATTCCCGTTGCACACATGCACCCAGCACGCACACGCACGCACGCACACGCACGCACACACACAAAACCCCATTGCAACAATCCGGTAGCAGCTACGACGTGGCCATCCGTCCTCTCTAGCCCCTAACTTTTCAACTTTAAGTCCAAGGGTTGGAGGAATGGTGGGAGAGGCAGTTCATCCAGGGCTTCGGGGAAGCGTCGGGGTGAGATGGACCTCACCAGGGCCTGCATGGCCCGGGCAAACAGCGATGGTGGGGCCAGGCCAGCGAGCCACTGGAACTTTTCCTCCCCCAGAAGGCGCTGCCAGCGGACCCGGTCGCCCAGCAGCTCCCTCTGCATGGGAGAGGCGGAGCCCGGGGGCATGTAGAGGAAGAGCAAGTCCAGCAGGGCCAGCGGATCCCCGGCCGCCGGCGCTGCCGCCGGGGCCGCCGTGTCCTGTCCCACCCGACGGAGCAGCAGATCCAAGGGGGTGTTGCCGGCACCGTCGCACAGCCCGGGGGAAGCCCCGTGGCCCAACAGTAAAAAGAGGCACTCGGGCCGGGCCAGCTCGCAGGCCACATGCAGAGAGGTCTTGCCTTCTTCCACACGGCTGCAGCCCCGGCGGTCCAGGTAGTGGGTGCGCTCCTCGTCCGGGAAGTCACGGATGGTCCGCAAGATGCGCCGCAGGATGTGGACACGGTTATAACGGACAGCCAAGGCCAGGTGTGGGGACGACGACTGGCAGCAGCTGAAATTGCGGCTGGGTACCGCCAGGGCTCCCCGGGGGAACTTGGCCAGCAGGTAGTGGGCGTAGGGTTGGTGGTCGTGGACCAGGGCATAGAGCAGGGCCTCCGAGGGCGAGTAGGTGCTGGCCCGTCCTCCTTCCTCCCAGTGGAAGGCCTCTGTGGCTCGCATGTCCTCCAGGAACCACACGGGCAATAAGTCCCTCACTGCCTGGTAGAAAGCAAAGGAGGACTTCTTGCACTGCTTCTGGGCCCGGGACTGGGACGGCCCGTCAAGGCCACCACCTTGTCGCTTGACATCCCAGGGCATGGCTGGGGGCTGGTGTCACAAAGGGAGCCACGGGGCGCCCGCGGCATGGGGGCTGGGAGAGTGTAGACAGGCCTGATGGAAAGAAAAGACACCTGAGGTCAACTGGGGAGCATTGCAAAACCCATCGTCCTTGAACCCTGAAAATGGCCTAGAAGCCCTACCTTTGTCGAAGGCCTTATTACTCAGAGGCAAAATAGGCAAGTGCCAATGTGGTAAAATTTGAGGTGTACAAAAAGGAACCTTTCTCCCTCCCTCTCCTTCCCCATTTCACCCAAATTCCCATCTGATGCTTAAAAATCCATCATTAAGGTTAATTAATTAATTATTTAGTTTTAAATTAAATTAAATTTAATTAATTCCACCATTCATATTTAGGTTCAGCCTCATCTCCCCGGCAGCTTCTCTTTTAAAAGATAATTACAGGGGCAGCTGGGTGGCTCAGTGGATTGAGAGCCAGGCCTACAGACGGAAGTCCTAGGTTCAAATCTGGCCTCAGACACTTCCCAGCTGTGTGACCCTGGGCAAGTCACTTGACCCCCATTGCCTAGCCCTTACCACTCTTCTGCCTTGGAGCCAAATCAAAGTATTAATTCCAAGATGGAAGGTAAGGGTTTAAAAAAAAAAAAGATAATTACCAGAGGAGGGGAGGCACATCCAGGCCCCTACCATGGTCAATTTCCATGATTTATCATGGAGATAGGGCCTGGGGTGAGGCAGCACCTCAGTGACTTCACAGATTTACCATTCTTTCCTCTCAAAACGGCCACCCTTTTGTCAATGAAAATTACATGGCCAGGATTGTCTCCTTCTTACATTTTCCTCCAAGCTGAGTCTTTTCTTTCATTAGACTGTAAGGTCCTTGAGGGCAGGGACCACCTCTTGCCTCTTTCAGTCTCCCCTATGCCTAGCACAGTAACTGGCATATGGTAGACCCTTAATAAATGTTTATTGATTGGTTGGAAATAGTTCCCCAAATCCTACCTGCTCCAAAATATTTTCCCTTATCAATCCAAGAATAGATGGAAAATGAATCATGTAAACATGGGAAAATATTTTTTAAATTAAAAAAGAATAGATGTCTTTTCAAGCCTTATCCAGTCCCATGTTTCTCTCCCCAATAAATACAAACTATAAATTCTTTTGTTGCCTATTTCTATTGGTTCAGTGTTTCCTGCCGTACACCCCCTTAAAAGCCTGTACATCCTTCACCCCTTTGTACATCAGAAGGTCCCTCCCACACACAACTCCCTAAAGACTGAAACTGGATATTCCTGGCTCCGGACATCCCTAAACTCAGTCATTCCACCAGGAACGGAAGGGGGAAGGGAATAAGCAAGTGTGTATAGAGCACCAGTTTAGTGCCAGGGACTGTGCTAAGTACTTTACCACGTTCTGCATTTAAAACGAGTATTGCAAAGGGCCCCGTGCTCCACCTGATCACATCATTCCTCTGGTATACGAGATGCGGATTCACTTAGCCATGTAATCTCCCAAAGAGCCCTGGCCTGGCAGTCAGGAGCCCACTTTGTGTGGGTGACACGGATTCCAAAAATCAATTGTGGAAAGCGTGGGAGCTTTTATATTTGCTCTTACTGAATGTTCCCCGCTAGATTAAGCCCATAATTCTAGTTTGTTGAGATCCTTTTGGATCTTGACTGCGACAGCCATTGTATGAGCCAGCCTTCCCAGCTTTCCATTACCCATCTATAAATCAGATATTCTCATCATATAAGTCACTGATAAAAATGAGCACAGGAGGGGCAGCTGGGTAGCTCAGTGGATTGAGTCAGGCCTAGAGACGGGAGGTCCTGGGTTCAAATCTGGCCTCAGACACTTCCCAGCTGTGTGACCCTGGGCAAGTCACTTGACCCCCATTGCCTAGCTCTTACCACTCTTCTGCCTTGGAGCCAATACACAGTATTGACTCCAAGATGGAAGGTAAGGGTTTAAAAAAAAAATGAGCACAGGACCAAGAAAGATCACCAAAGCATAAGAAACTTTCCAGCTGGGTAGCATAATGACTATAGTGCCAGGCCTGGAGATGGGAGAACCTGGATTCAAATCTGGCCTCAGACACTTCCTCATTGTGTGACCCTGGGCAGGTCACTTAACCCCAACTGTCTAGTCCTTCTCTCTCTTCTGCCTTAGAACTGATGCCTAAGGTGGGAAAAAAAGAACTGAATGTTAGGATCAATTCAGACAGAAGGTATAGGTAAAAAAATGAATAACCTTCTAATTTTTAATGTATCTAACTCGATATGCCATTTATCTCTCTCAGCTTGTCCCCAACGATAAATAGGACAGAAATTGTTCAGGTCTTGTTAAAATACAAATCTGTAGCATTTCCTTTGCACCCCTGAATATATTGTTTTATTGGCTTTGTTCTGAGCCTATGATTTCATAGTACACCTTCCTGATTTCAAAACCAAGTTCTTCTTCACTATACCAAGACTTCTTTCTTTCAGTTTAGGGACTTGTCAAAAAAAAAAAACTTAAAAACTGAAACGGTGTTGGTCTGGCATGCCCTGTGCAAGAGCTCATGTCCTCTCTTAATAAACACACATCTCCCATTCTGAATGCTCACAGACTTTTTCTTAATTATATCTTAGAGTTGTTCTGAGAATCAAAGTCAAGCTCACTTGGTTGTGTCCAACTATTCGTGACCCCATTTGGGGTTTTCTTGGCAAAGATACTGGAATGGTTTGCCATTTCCTTCTCTAGTTCATTTGGCAGATGAGGAAACTGAGGCAAACAGGGTTAAGTGGCTTGCCTAAGGGGCACATAGCTAGTAAGTGACTGAGGCTGGATTTGAACACAGTTCTTCCAGTGTGCAGGCCTGGGACTCTATCCAGTGGGCCACCAAGCTGCCCTCTTGCAAACCTAAAAGCATTATATAAATGTCAAGGATTATTGTCACCTCCACCATCTTTTCACATAAATCCTGGATTATAGCTCCCTGTTGACCATTCCAAGCTCCCTAGTCAAAAAAATTGTTCTTTTTGGTAGAGAAAAGAGAATAAAGGTGAAAGTTCTGCCTTCTCTTACCACCTGTCTTCATCCCATTCAATTCTCCCAGTGATGCTATCTATCCCTCCTTTCTTTGTTCTTTTGCCCCAACCACAGCTAAAAAGTCCCTCTCCAGTCCTAGGGTTAGTCATCCACTTCAGCTCATTCCCAAGGGCCTGGGGCCCCCAACACTTCCCATGGGTCCGGGGCCCACCTGCCCTGCTTCAACCTTTTAAACATGTCTTCTTGAAATCTTAATGCAGCCACGTCTGTCTCCTTGGACAGCGTCGTTCATCACAATCATGATTTTGAAGTGTCTTCAAGGTTTCGTTGAGAATATTCACTTTTCTGTAGAATTATAAACCATGGGGTAACAATAGTGGACTTAAAAATATAACTCATAGGGGGCAGCTGGGTGGCTCAGTGGATAGAAAGCCAGGCCCAGAGATGGGAGGTCCTGGGTTCAAATATGGCCTCAGATATCTCCAATCTGTGTGACCCTGGGCAAGTCACTTAACCCCCATTGCCTTGCCTTTTTCACTCTTCTGCCTTGGCACCAATACACAGTAGTGATTCCAAGACAGAAGGTAAGGGTTTAAAATAGTAAAAATAAATAAATAACTTCTACCTTCTGTCTTAGAATCAATATTAAGTATTGGTTCCAAGGCAGAAGAGTGGAAAAGGCTAGGCAATAGAGGTTAAGTGACCTGCCCAGGGTCATACAACTAGGAAGTGTCTGAGATCACATTTGAATTCAGGACCTCCCATCTCTAGGCCTGGCTCTCTATCTACTGAGGCACCCAGCTGATCTATAGTGGACTTTATATAGCAATTTAAGGTTGCAAAGGCCTTCAATGTACGTTATACTTTGTTTAACTCTCACAGCAGCCTGTGAAAACTAGTACGAAGGATATTATCCACATTTATAGGTGAGGAACTGAAGGCCCATAGACAGTCCATAAATGTCAGAAGGACAAGAATACAGGGCTCTCCCACCACTCGCCTCACTGCCCTTTCCATTCAACAACTATTATCAAGGACCTGTGGCGTACGATTACTATGAACCATGGAACTAAGGGCTAGATCTTCTTCTGAAGAGATACAACAGAACACATACTCTAATGAGCAAATAGAAGGGATCTTGAGGAGTGTTAGAGCATTAACGACTGGAAGAAAGCAGCACTGGCTTCAGAAAAGTAGTGACACCTGAGGAGGATTCTAGGAAGTGCTGGTGAGAAAGGAGTGGATACTAGTGAGCTGTGCAAAAACAGAGAAGAAAAGGAAAAGGAGGAGAAGGAGGAGGGAGAAAGAGAAGAGGAGAAGAAGAGGAAGAGGAAGAAGGAGGAGGAGGAGGGGAAGGAAGGAGGGAGAAGGAAGAAGGAGAAGGAAAAGGAAGAAGGGGAAGAAGAGGAGGAAGGAGGAGGAAGAGAAGGAAAGAGGAGGAAGGGGAAGAGAAGGAAGAAAAGGAAGGAGGAGAAAGAGGAGGGAGGAGAAGGAAGAGGAAAGAGGAGGGGGAGAAAGAAGAAGGAGGAGGGGAGGAAGAGGAAGGAGGAGGAGAAAGAGAAAGAAAATGGAGGAGGAGGAGGAAGGAGAAGAGAAGGAAGAAAAGGAAGAAGGAAGAGGAGGGAGGAGGAGAAGAAGGAAGAGGAGGAGAAAGGAAGAATGCTGGATCTAGGGGATAGCTGTTAGGTCAGATGGGCTGGAACAGGCTGAGAGTAAAGAGGTCTATGGGGCAGGGAGGGGGCACAGTGGCTAGAATGCTAGGCTTGGAGTCAGGAATAACAGCACTTACTTCCCAAGGCTGTTGTAAGGATTAAATGAGATAATAATTACAAAGCACTTGACTTAGTGTCTGGTGCTAGATAGATAGCTGGATAGCTGTGACTGTATTGTGGTGTTTTCTCCTCTCCTGTAAAGAACTCTAAGACAGAAAATAGATCCTTCCTGTCAGGAGCACATCCTTCACGTTTTGGAGGAGGAAATTATCATTAAGGCAAATGGAGAATGTATAATTTGTTCTGATTTTAGCAGAGACCAGATGTCTGGGCAATTGAATTCATCAGTAGTTCCCGGCCTGAGCAACCTCTGGGGATCTCCCCCAATGGGGCAGCAGATCTGAAACACTGGCACGGATGGGGCAAAGCTAGCCTGCAGGCTTCCTGGCTGTCACGTCCCTTTCCTTCCATGTCAATGTCACCTTCTCCAGCTGATTCAGGGACAAAGGAATCCAGAAGCAGAGCATGCCTTCACTTTATCCTTGGCCAATAGAAATGCCCCTCGTATCAAATCTTCACTAACTACAAAACACGTGACATCTGTGTACTCAGTTGGTGTCTGACTCTTCATGACCCCATTTGGGGTTTTCTTGGCAGAGATACTGGAATGGTTTGCCATTTCCTTCTCTAGTTCATTTTACATATGAGGAAACTGAGGCAAGCCGTTTTAAGTGACTTGCCCGAGGTCACATGGCTAGTAAGTGCCTGAGGCTGGATTTGAATTCAAGAAGATGAGTTTTTCTAACGCCAGGCCTGGAGCTCTATCCACTGCAGCACCTTGTTGCCTTCTTACTTCTTTATAGGAATAATTCTGATTTTTAAAAAATCACCCAACGTTATTCCTGACTACAGCGTCCCCTCCAAATCCCTTATCAGGATCTCCCCATTCTGTCCCCTGGGGAACCAGCCTCCTAAACACAGAATGTCAGGGCAAGAAAAGAGTCTTAAAATCATGTGACATTTCAAAGTTGGAAGAGACCATAGAATATGGGGCGTAAGAGTACTGGAGCTGGAGGGAGCACGAGAATCAAAGAGCTGCAGAATGTGGCTTGGAAGGGCCTTCATCCACCTTCCCAGTCAGGTAAGAACCCTCTCTGGACAAATGTGATCCAGACCTTTTGGGGACAGGGAGCTCATTACCTCCCTAGGAAGCCTGATACTTTGTTAGACAGCTCTGATGTCACAGAGAGGTAGGTAGTAAGATTAAAATATCTATATGTATATGCATATGAATATGAATGTAGAAGGCAGCTAGGTGGTACAGTGGATAGAGTCCCAGGCCTGGAATCAGGAAGACTCGAGTTCAAATCTGACCTCAGTCACTTACTAGCTGTGTGACCTCGGGCAAGTCACTCAACCCCATTTGCCTCAGTTTCATCATCTGGAAAATGAGCTGGAGAAGGAAATGGCAAACCACTCCAGGATCTCTGCCAAGAAAAGCCCAAATGGCATCATCAAAGGGTCAGATGCAACTGAGCACACTGATGAAAAGTGTTTTGTAAGCCACAAAACCCTCTAAAATGTCAGCTACTATCAAGTACTATTTTGTGGGGGAGGGGAGACGGAAATTATGACTTAATTGGTATAGGGAATTCTTGCAGATAATAAAATTCTTCTATTGATACATACAACTTATAGTCTACAGACAACAAATGGATAAAGCACTGGACTTGGAGTAAGGAGTTCAAATCCAGCTTGTGACAAATGTACTAATTGTATGACTGTGGGCAAGTCCCTTCAGCGCCTGCCTCAGTTTCCACATCTGTAAAATAGGGCTAATAATAATAGCCCTAAAGAAAAGGTGTTGAGGCAGAGAGGGTACTAATTTGCCCCAGTCAATATGAATTGAGAGACAAGGCTTGAACCCAAAGTGTCTTAACTAAGTAGAAATGAATCTGCTAACCTTGAACCACTGCTCCCAGGTTCTTCTGGGGGTTTAAAAAAAAAAAAAGAGGCCAATGCCTTTCAAACATTCAAATACAGATACCTTATGCCCCTACAACTCATTTCCTTCTCACGGAGGTTGGATGGTTCATAATGCTCATCTTCCTTACCAATCACCTGGGCTCGAAACCTTGTTCTTATCCTCAAGGGAGTCATCTCTGCACTTGCAGTCACCCAACGAATACAATCCACTGTCAAGTCTTATTTCTACCTTCAAAACATCTTTTGTGTACATCCTCCACTCTCCACTCCTAGCCACCACACTGGTCTAGACCCTCATGACCTCACAACCTGGACTATGACTAGGACTGGATTTCTAGTTATTCTCCCAGCCTCAAATCTCTCCCTTACTCCAATCCATCCTTCACTCAGCTACCAAAGTGACCTTTTTAGAGTTCAAGTCTGTCCACGTCATCCCCTTTACTCACTAGACTCCTGTGGCTCCCTACTATCTCCCAGATCAAATACCAAATCCTTTCTTTGACATCTAAAGACCCTCACACAACCAGACCCCTTCTTCCTATCTTTATAAGTCTTACACTTAACTTCTTTGTGTACTCTATGATCCAGTTAAAAAAACCTTCTAGGGCAGATAGGTGGCTTGGTGGATTGAGAGCCAGGCTTAGAGATGGGTTCAAATCTGCCCTCAGATACTTCCTAGCTGTGTGACCCTGGGCAAGTCACTTAACCCCCTTACCTAGCCCCTACCACTCCTCTGCCTTAGAACTAATACACAGTATTGATTCTAACACCCTTCTGGTGAGGGCATTTAAAAATATATATATATATATATGTATATTATAATAAATATTTTATTTATTATAAATATATATTATATAATATATATTTATTTTTAAAACAAAGTCCTAGGCTATCTCCCTAATCCAAGCCTTTGAAATATACTGACTGTCCCCCCATATCTGACTACTCTCCTTCCTCACCAACATCTGACTTCCTTCAACTCTCAGTTCAAATCCCACTTTCTGTTGGAGGCCTTTCCCATGACAGCATTGCCAGGCTTCTTTCCTTGAAAGATCATCTAGAATGTGGTTCTAGAACTTACTACAGTTCTCCATTTCATACCATAGCAATCCTATGATCTCTCAGAGTTGGAACAGACCTTAGATCATCTTAATCCAATCTTTCTCATTTTAAATATAAGAAAAATAAGGAGTTAAACTGACTGGCCCAAGAGTACACTAATACTAAATAAAGCCAGAACTTGAACCCAAGACCTCAGAGCCCAAATCCAGGGCTTATAGTTGAATTGTCCCAGCCTGCCTTTCACACTGTCAACTTCTCCCAATGCCTTCACTAAAGGGCTCTTTATTCCCAATGTTCTTCCTACATAGAAGGTCCATCACCCAGGAACCACCCTGACCCACACTGTTTCTTTCCATCCTCTGAATTCCTTACACATTTAAAGAGGTTGTTCTAAACCACCTACTCTAGGACTTAAGTGGTATCTATATCTCGGAGGCCAAACCAAGGGTTCCATGATAGGCAAAGCCAGGTTTGCTGCTTCTACTATATCATTAACTCAGCAAACATTCTTGGAGCACCTGCTGTGTTGCAATGTCTTAAACCCCATAAATTCGGCCCTGACAGTCCTTACGCTGTATCTTAACTCTATTTTGGAGTTACCTAATTAAGAGAGTGTGGATGGTTCAGTGCTGCCCATCCCTACTGCTGGACACACAGCCCGGAGGCCAAGTCCTCGTAATAGGTGGCCCAGCAGAATTGTTTCCAAGAGAAAGGAATGTTGTTATATATAAATACATGCTTGTCACCTGACAAATTATAAATGTATGTCATTCGACTACAAATATTTTGCTGAGCAATCATTACATATAAATATGCACGCTAGACTTTAATTCTTGCTTAAGTATTAAATTAGATTCGCATGATGGCATTCCTAGGGAGGAAATTCTGTCTCCCAAGGGATCACCCATTGTTCTTGAGCGTAGTCTTACAGACTGGGACCCTAAGGAAGTGGCAGCCCTGCTCATGGCCACCAGCTGAGCTACTACTATATTTCTAGGACAGATTTGGAGTCTCTTCTTTCTGACACTCAGGTTGGCTCTGATGTTGTACTTCTCTTAAATACACACATATCTACCCACACATTTATGTCTACAGTAGACATATCCCAACATACACCTATATGTAAATATAGATATGTGTGTCTTGTGTGATATGCACGTTGGACAGACAAACATTAGGTAGTATCACTGAAGGGAAAAGAAGACTAGAGAGTGCCATGGCTTCACTACTGCCTGAAACCACCTGTGTACTCTGGTATGTATATACCTCACAACTTCCCTGAGGCTCAGTTTCTCAGCTGCAGAATGGGGATAATAATGTCTGCAATTAATTAGCTGATCTTAGAAGGCTGTCCGGAGTGAAGAGATAACGGAGCTGCTATGTTTTGCATATGTATTGCAAAGGGCATCTTATGGAGAAATTACATGTTCTACACAACAAAGCTATGTTACATTTAATGTTGCCCACTTTGGTGAATCAATGATCTCATTCCTCTAAGCACCCCATCAGTTATCTTCGGTAAATCCTTGGGGGCAGGGGGAAGGGAAGGTCAACCCAAAGTGCTAGGTCCCCTCTTCCTCCAGACCTTCTTGCCATTACTGGATATTAGTGGGGCATGATGGACAGACACACTGGCATGCCTCTGTGCCACCCACTCTTTGCCAGGCGTGGATATGTGAAATGGTGTGCAGGTTATACAGATACACTCCATGGTGTGTTACCGACATATACGTGGGGTGGGGGGAGGGGAACGGGAAGGGCTCCTCTCATTGAATCACCATTCATTTTCCTGGCCAGCTTGAGGATGGGGAAAGGAGGTTTTTCCCCCCTGCACCCCGGAAAGCTCAAGGCTCACAAAGCCAAGCAGGAGGGTATGCGGATTCCTCCTGCAGGGAGAGTGCGGGGGAGGGGAGGGATCGGTTTCGGCTCTGGCTCCAGCCCAGGTCTCCGGCTGATCTCCCGGGACAGCCAGCTCGATCAGGGCGCCGGGCTGTAGCTCAGTGGGAAGGGGTCAGGGCTAGGAAAGGAACCCAGTCTGGGCGGGGGCGGTGCAGGGACTGAGTCTGCCGTAGCGACGGTCTGGAGGTGTGTCTGGCTGCCCCGGGGAGACCGAGGTGAGCGGTCCGGCGAGTGTGCGCCTATGCACATAGGTGCCTGCATGCGGATACACACATGGGCTCGCATGCACGGCCATCAGCGTGCACAGGAATGGGCGCCGGGGGCAGCCGCTGGGGAAGGAGGGGAGTTGGCTAGGCTCCAGGGAAGAAAGGTACCGGGATCCGTACTCACAGTGGATGGTGGAAGCGGCAGCAGCGTCTTCCCTTCCCGGCCCGGCCCGGCCAGGCCCCTCTCGGTTCCCCGCGGCTCCGGGGGAATTGCCTTGCAGGTTTCCCTTCGGTGACCCGCGCGTCTCCAACCGGCCCTGGCCGGGCCCCCGCACACAGGGAAAAAGGGACTCGCCGCAGCCACCTTTAACGCCCGGCGCACTGCAGCCCCAAAGGGTAGGTCAGGGCCCCGGAACTGTCCAGCGGCCTCTGATTGGTCCTCGCCGGGGACCCCCTCGGCTGCCCATTGGCCGAGGCCCCGGGGACGGGGCCCTGCACCATTGTGTGCGTCACAGGGCGCGGGGAGGGGGTGGGGGAAGAGGAGAGGGGTGGGAGGAACCGAGAGGGAGGAAAAGTTCGGAGAAACTTGTCTGGCGGCTGGGAGGCGGGGACGCCGGCGCGGAGGGGAGGGCTGAGGCCCTCCCGCTCGCCGAAGTCCTAGGCTGGCGAAAGCCGACACGGTGTTTAGGAAAAGGGACCTGCTGCAGCGCTCCAGCTCTCCCGGCAGCTGAGAGCCCTGCCTCAATCCAGCCCTTTCTCCGCGGGATATTAGGGGTGAGAGACAGAGGCCCGTAGTATGCAAGGTCCCCAGACGTCTGGTCCCGCTCCCCGCCCCCAACTATGCATGGGGCTCCCCTAGGCTGGCCCTGACACGCCTAACTGGGAGCTCCGAGAGGGACCCGGGCCAGGGTTGCCGGCCTCTACTCTAGGCGCCGGTGTTCTCTCTTTCTTTAAAAATAAATAAATGAAATAATATGATCTGCTGTTCCACCTACTTTTCCTCCCCGGCCTGCAGGGCAGTTAGCTAGATTTCCAGAGACCAGAGCATATCTAGCTCCGGAGCTACCACCGGTTAATCTATGACCTTGGACGAGCCCTTTCTTCTCTCCGGGTCTCAGATTTCTCTGTAAAATGAGGAGTTTGGACCAGATGGTCTCTTTAAGTTCCTTTTACATCATTAGTATCTGAGTTCCAACTTCTGGGGCTCCTTCCAGGTCTGACATTTCATGGTTCTAAGCTCATCTTGGATTGCATCTCCCTGTGTTCTAGTTTAAGAAAGGAGGGGGTTATGGGAAGAGTTGAAAGAAATGGTTGTTTGCCTAGTGACTAAGGAGTGACTAGAAGAGTGGAAAGGGTGAAGGTGGAGGGAAGGAACATAATAGACGCGGGGAAGCTGGTCTTCTCTCCTAGGAGATTCAAATATCGTGTAAACAGTGAAAACAATAAGCTATTAAATACAACACCCAGTAATACAAAGGCAAAAACGAAAGTCCCTGCCTCATTAAGTAGGGGAAGGTGAAAATGTACACAGATACAGTATAAATAACAGGCGATTTGGGGGGAGGCACTAGCGACTGAGGGTGGAAAAGATCTCATGGAGGATCCAAAAGAGAAGATTCAACTGAGGTCAAGGGATGTGCCCGGTGATGAAAGGAAGAAAAAAAAGAAAAGAAAAGAAAAGAAAAGAAAAGAAAAGAAAAGAAAAGAAAAGAAAAGAAAAGAAAAGAAAAGAAAAGAAGAAAGAAAGAGAAGAAAAAGGAAGGAAGGAAGGAAGGAAGGAAGGAAGGAAGGAAGGAAGGAAGGAAGGAAGGAAGGAAGGAAGGAAGGAAGGAAGGAAGGAAGGAAGGAAGGAAGGAAGGAAGGAAGGAAGGGAGAAAGAGAGAGACAGAGAGAGACAGAGGGAGAGAGAGAGAGTCTTTAACCTTGTTAAATTTTCTGGCTTTCTCTTGGTCCTCATCCCTATCCCACTTGTATCCCCAATTAAATGTTTGAGCTTCAAGAAGGCTTAGAATAGTGAACTTGAAAAGTCAGGCTAGGTTCTCTGAGTCAGGATCATTCTTGCCCACTCCAGGCTGCCTTTCTGGAAGGGGTAATTGACAATTCTCCGCTCCCCACTCCAGCTGCAATTCCCCAGATGTTTTTAGATTTTGAGTATTTCCTGTGTATACATTCGGTGATGTGGAAAGAATAAACATGGAACAGAAAAAAAAACAAAACAAAAAACAACTGTGTTCTTCAGGAGTTGAACCAAATGCCAAGACAGCCAGCATTTATTCCACTGGCCAAAGTCAACCAGAACAAGTAGATCATGTGGTCCTTTCCCCTACTTCACACAGTCTAAGTCTTATCTACCTAGTTAAGCTTAATTATCATTCAGGTGAGCTGAGCTCTGGTTCTTAGAGGCTCAGCAAATCCAGAACATTATTAGCAATATTTAAAGTGAAGAGTTCTGGGGTTAAAGCAAAGAAGTAAATTTACCCTGATCAGTGCAACCTTTCAGAAAGGTGCAATCAGGTGGCTTAATGGATAGAAATCCAGGCCTGGAGACAGGAGGTTCTAGGTTCAAATTTGGCCTCAGATACTTCCTAGCTGTGTGAACCCTGGTCAAGTTACTTGACCCCAATAACCTAGCCCTTACTGCTCTTCTATTTTAGAACCAATATCAATTCTAAGAAAGTAAGAGTTAAAAAAAATAGAAGGAAAGAAAGTATGACCAATTTCTATTGTTGTGGGGGGGCTTGAGGTGAACCCCTGGGGCTCAGGAAGGATACCTTTTGCAAGGATACAAGACTCCAAAACTTAGTTTAGAAATAAAAAGAGAAATTTATTAATTTAGAAGGTAATGTTGAATCTGGCCAGGAAGACAGCATAGATAGAAGACTGCCTCCTAGGTGGACCAGCATAGATGGAAATCTGTTCCCATATGACATGAATTCTGGGGTTTTTATACTCTACTAGAGTGAAGATGTGACTGTGCCACGCTGAAGACAGGTCTCAAGAGTGGTAGGCCCTGAGGCATGGGCAGGGGGGAGGTTTGCCTGAAGACATAGGGGGTGACCCTCATAGTTTAGAGGAAAACTGGATGTCTGAGATACACCTTGATATCCAGGAGGTGCATCTCTCTGTCCATCTACAGGATGATCCTAGAAGGATAATTCTTATAGGAGTTGTCAGATGTTTGGGGTTAGGAGTCACAAGAATGTAAGGGAGCAAAGGATGTCCCTGCTTACTGTTTGTCTGAACACTTCTATAGTTTTGGGGGTACGATGCCCACATGCCACTATGAGGCTAGCTGCCTTAAGGGATGAAGGGAGGAAGAGGAGATTTTCCTTTTGTTGGGGGTCTGTGATTATTGCCAAACAGTCGCTACGGTGGTGGAGTACAATAAGCTCTGAACTTGACATCAGAAGGCCAGAGTTTGAGTTTTGACTTGACAGTAAACTATGTGATTTAGAGTCAGTCTTGTTGCCTCCCTTAGACTGTCTCAGTTTTCACAGCTGTAAAAAGGGAATAATAATCATTGCATCATCCACCTCACAGGATGGTTAAGAGCTTTAGAAACATGAACTCCTAGAGAGCAATTTGATTCCATGTCAATTTATGAAGTTTGTACTGTGTGGCAGGTCCTAGCACTGCTGGGTGCTAGGGATACAAAGTCAAAAAACAAAACAGTCCCTGCCCTATAAAGGAGCGTGTATTATATTGGATCATAGAATTGGATTTGGATATTAAAAATCATCCCGCCCAACCTCTTCATTCTAACAATCTTGTTGTTTTTGTGCAGTTATTTCAGACTCTTCCTGACTCCACTTGGGGTTTTCTTGGCAGAGATACTGGAGTGGTTTGCCATTTCCTTCTCCAATTCATTTTACAGATGAAGAAACCGAGGCAAAGAGGGTTGAATGACTTGCCCAGGGTCACACAGCTAGTGTCTAAGGGCAGATTTGAACTCAGGAAAATGAAATCTTCCTGACTCCAGGACTGGCATCTTGCCTAGCTGCCTTAGTATTTTACAAATACTAACTCTTATCCTTAACTCTCCTTTCTATCCCATTTGTGGGTAGATGATTTCTAAGGTTTCTTCCAGCTCTAAAGTCTTTGACCTGATCTTTGCTTGTGCATAATTATTTCTGATCTACCTGAAGAATATATTAGATGGGGGGCAGCTGGGTGGCTCAGTGGATTGAGAGTCAGGCCTAGAGATGGGAGGTCCTAGGTTCAAATCTGGCCTCAGTCACTTCCCAGCTGTGTGACCCTGGGCAAGTCACTTGACCCCCATTGCCTAGCCCTTACCACTCTTTTGCCTTGGAGCCAATACACAGTATTGACTCCAAGATGGAAGGTAAGGGTTAAAAAAAAAAAAGAATATATTAGATGAAAGGGAAGGGAAAGACATTAAATGCCAGATACTGTGCTAAGTGATTTATAAATATTAACTCATATAACATATGTTAATTTAATTTATATATAAAATCATTTGATGTATATAATATAAAATATTTTTTTAAATAGAGGAGAGATGGGGAATGGAGTAGAATGGGAGAATGTATCTTTTGCTCTTTGGGAGTCTTCTGTAGTAAAGGATGGGCAAACTATTGTTCTTTTCCTTCAACAAACATTTGTTGAGGCCTACTGTGTGCAGGTCCCTGGGCTAGACATAGCTACAGGAAGTCTGGTATCAGGAAGACATACTTTATAATTAGCCCAGAGGTGCATTTAAATTTAGTAGAGAGTTCCCTGTACATATCTCAATAAGTGATTTCTAGGGGTCTAATTACTCGATGGGAGCTGGGGACCTGGAACTTTGGCACCCATCTCTAGAAGGATTGATGGGTAAATTCTTTCCCCACAATGGTCTAGGCCAGATAATCTCTATGACCTATTCTTATTCTTTAAACCCTGACCTTCTCTCTTAGAATCCATAAGAAGAGCAGTAAGGGCTAAGCAATGGGGGTTAAGTGACTTGACCAGGGTCACATAGCTAGGAAGTGTCTAAGGCCAGATTTGAACAGAAGACCTTCCATCTCCTGTCTTGGATCTCTATCCACTGAGGCACTTGGCTGCCCCCTCCTATGATTCTTTTTTTAATAAAAATAAAGTTTTATTGATATCTTTTGCTTTTGTTACCTATTCCTATTTTATCTTCCCACTTCTTTCCAGAGAGTCTCTCCTTTAAAATGAAATTTATGAAGAGAAGAAAAAAAATTCAGCAAAATGATCATATTGAAAATTATTTATAGGCAATGTTCCACACTCACAGTCTTCCATCACTTCAAAAAAGTGGTCTAGCAAATGTCCATTCAAGGAATCAAAGGATATTGAGAGATGGGTAGGAAAAAAAAAAAAGTTTGGCAGTATAAATAACACTCCTGAGAAGAAACTAATTTTCTGCTCACTTCCCAGCTGTGTGATCCTGGGCAAGTCACTTAACCCCCATTGCCCAACCCCTTCTGCTCTTGTACCTTGGAACTAATAACTAGTATCTATTCTAAGACAGAAGGCAAGGGTTTAAAAAAGAAAAAGAATAAATTACCTTGGTTTCATTGGAAACTAAGATTCCAGAGTCCATGGTTTCAGGTTCAACCGTGGTCCATTTTATCAGTTTGTTCTTTCTTTAAAACCTTAGCTCTCAATCCATTGAGCCTCCTCCTTACCAGTTCTTTAAAAACAAAAACACCCTCAGCCCCAAAAAGGGTTTGTACTAAACAGCAGTTTGGATAGGACAAATCCCTAGGCTTTCAAAATCTGTAATTGGGACACACCTGGAGATATCAGGATTTAAAGGAATTAACTCACCAGCCAGTCCTCAGGTATGGTTTTACCAGAACAATTTCAGATTTTAGAGTAAGGAGACCTCTTATTGAGCTTTTGCTTTCACTAGGAAGACTGGATACAGTGATCCACTGCTGGACCTGGAGTCAGGAAGGTTAGTTCAAATCTGTCCTTAGCTATGACCTTGGACAAGTCACTGAGGGGCAGTTAGGTGGCTCAGTAGCTAAAGCACTGGATGGTTTACATCAGTCAAAAAAGACTCATCTTCCTGAGTTCACATCCAGCCTCAGATGTATACTAGCTGTTAGGACCTTGAGGCAAGTCACTTGTGTAATTAGGGTTTGCTCTCCAGAACTCTAAATCCCAGTTTCCCTTGTTTCCCTCTCATGTTAAGTGCTAACATAGGGAGGATATAAGTTTTGTGACTCTGCCCCTGATTGCAGTTGGGAAGGCAGGCTTTATGCCAGGCAGGAGAATGTACACATGTGGGTTTACTTTTTGTAGATAATTAGGTTTGAACTTCTATTACCTTTAGTTTCTTTTCTACTTCAAGTGATTATTAATAAACTTTATAAAATATAATGCTTGGAGTTATTGGATATTAATTTAAATTTTACACACTCAGCTCTTGTTTGCCTCAGTCTACTCATCTGTAAAAATGAGCTGGAAAAGGAAATGGCAAACCACTTTAGTATCTTTGCCAAGAAAACCCTAAATTGGGTGATAAAGAGTTAGACCCAACTGAAAAACAACTGAACAAGTCAATTAAAAACAAAACAAAAACCTTTGTTTGCACTCTGAGGATTCTGGTAAGGATTTGTAAAGATTAAAATTATCTGGAGACTATATCTTAATTTATAATTATGTATTAAATAATAAGTAGACCAGAGAAAGAAAAGCCAACAGCGACATATGGCTGTCTGTTCCTTTGGCAAGTCCCCTCCCTTAGCTTCATAGCCTGACCTCAGGCATGCAGTCAGAGAGAGAGAGAGAGAGAGAGAGAGTATGTCCTGAGTATGCTGGAGTTCCCCTTGCTGGTACTCTCCTAGCTGCCTCCCCACCCTGCCCCAGGCCAGCTTTGCAATTGCTACAAGGGTAGACCAGCATCCTCCTAGCCACTTCCTCTCTCCATGGTTCTGAGTCAGAAGAGTCCTCCTTCCTTGCTTTAGTTCAATATGTCACTTTGAGCCCCTCTGATTTGGCAGACTCCAGCCTTAGTCTGATCTTAGCCTGTCTTCCAGATACCAGGAGTCACTACTGGGGCCTTTAGAAGAGTAGCACAGCACCAGTGGTTTCTCCCAGCATCTCAGAAAGATACAGTTTAGAGGTCCAGAAGTAAGATTCTTTGCTTTAACATCCAAAGTTGTCTTGCCAGACTACTATTAGATTTTCACAGATCAAATGCAATAAATATTTGTAAAGTGCGTAAGCATATAGTAGGAGCTACATAAATGTTTAGTCCCTTCCCCCACATTTTACTAAATGACATTTATTCTACAGTATTTCTGCCTAGCCATTGTGTGGGATAAAAATTAATGGCAAGTGCCTTACTCAAAAATGAGCACCAGTGCCCCACTCACTCAAATAAACAAAATCAGAAAGTAGGAGTAAAAAGAGGCAGTTGTTTATTCCCCTTCATGAAAGAGAGCACTTCAGTGATGGGCTAAGAAGTGCTGACTATCTAGGCAGCAAACAGGCAATATATACCCAAGGCTCCTCTACCACCCCTACAAATCAAAACACTTATACTTCCAACCCAACTCAGATGAGTCAAGGGAAGCAACTGAGCCATTCATTTCCCCTTCTGTCCTTCATCAGTCTCCCTCCCAAGCCTGTCCCAGAGTCCTCAATCCACAAAAAAGATAACAAACTAGCTTTTATAAGCTAAATGCTCATTCTGAGAATGACACACTCAGTTCTGTCCCATGCACCATATATCCTCCATCCTAATCTGCCCTTTGGCAGTTGATTTTTTGAACCTGTGTGAAGTAGAAATGGAGGGGGACCTTGAAAATTTCAGTTGATCTGATCAGTTGATCAGAAAAGATCAGTTCTAAAGCAATAGAGCAATAAGGACTAGGCAATGAGGGTCAAGTGACTTGCTCAGGGTCACATAGCGAGGAAGTAGTTGATACCAGACTTGAACCCAAGACTTCCTGTCTCCAGGCTTGGCTCTCTATCCTCTGGAGCCAACTCATTGGCCTTATGGATAACACTTGAATAAGGGAGGGACTAGGCTAGATGCACAGAATAGTTTTCTAGAGACCTCCCAACCTCTATTCATTTTTTTAAATTTAAATTTAATTTTTTTTCCACTTCCACAGGGTCCTGCCTGGCATAGGCATTGTACCCCCAAAACTATAGAAGTGTTTCAGGGAAATCCTTTGCTCCCTTACATTCTTGTGACCCCTAACCCAAAACATCTGATAACTCTGATAAGAGCCTGAGATGATTATCCTCTTTGGATTATCCTTTAGATTTGAGATGGACAGAGAGATAGATACATCTTGATACCATCAGGTTGTATCTCAGACATCCATCTTGTTATATTTAAAATAGTTTTGAGCGTTAAATAATTGTAGGCAAAAGAGTGGGAGCCATAAACTGTGATAATTAAAATGTTTGGGAGCAAGGGAAATATATATATATCAATTATGACTGCTGAAATATGTTTTCTACTGTGTCTTGGGTTTATATAAATATAAGATGGTCGCCAGGGAATATATTCCCAATTTATGAATATGCCCAAGCCAACTGGGTTTAATCAATAGAAAAGGAAAGAAAGTAAGAAAGGAATAAGAATGAAGGGCCTCAAGCCAATAAGGCCTAGACCTCAGTCCTAAGAGATAAATCAGTCAGTTGGTTTTATCACTCACCCAAGATCTCTCTAGGTAAGGCTTCTCATGCTAACCTCAGGCTCCACCTTCAAGAGAGCCTCCTTTCAAGAAATGTTTCTAGAGAATTCTCCTCCTGACTCCTCCTGAGTTCTCCTTTCACTGCCTCCTTCAAGACCTCTCCAGCAGCTCTCCCTCCAGGACCTCTCTCCTCTCAGACCTCCTCCAGAGCAAAACCTTCCTCAGTCCTCAGACCCCGCTATCTTTAAGCCAACAATCTAAGTTCCCTCCCCTCTGTTCTCACATCTACCAATCACTGTCGATGTCTCCCCTCTGCCAATGGTGGCTCTAGCTTAACCCAGGACCACCCAGAGGTCTGTCCCCTTTGCACATGTCTGTTGAAGGTCATATTCTCAAATAATTAAATCTTGATCTTTGCTGCAGCCCTTCCTAAATCCTGTTACTCTGAGTGGGGTGGAGATTCTAGTTTCCAAGACCTGGTTCTGTCATTCCAAGTATCTCTATTGTATCAATTCTAAAATAAATCATGACTCAAAGAACTTCCTGTTCTATGCTTAAGCATAAGTCAAAGCCCTTTCCATTGTTTAGCAAAAAGTTTCTGTCCTAAAGTAGTCTTAAGTAGGGAGGAGAAGGATCCTCCCATGCCAAGGAGTTTCATATTCCAATAGAGTTCTTACTATCAGTAGGAAACTTTTTCAAGTATGAAATTTCCCAATGGGGAAATTTCCAACATTCATAAGTCTAAGAAATTTTAAGGTTTACAATCTGTCCTCTAAACTATGAGAGTCACCCCCTATGTCTTCAGGCAAACCTCCCCACTGCCCATGCCTCAGTGCATACCACTCTAGAGTCTTGTCTTCACTGTTGTAAAGAGTATAAAAACCCCAGAATTCATGTCATCTGGGAACATCTTTCCATCTATGGTCTTCCACCTAGGAGTCAGTTTTCCACCTATGCTGTTCTACTGCCCAGATTCAACATTACCTTCTAAGTTAATAAATTTCTCTTTTTATTTCTGCTATAATCTTTTGAATTTCCTTTTCAGTTTAGTTTATCCTGCTTTTTGTGGCTTCCAGCTGTTTCTCCAATTGGGAGTTGTCCTTTAAACTGTTATTTTCTCTTTGAACTATTTCCCACTTTTCTTGCCAGAAGGCTTCCATCTTTTTGATAAGCTCCAATTTAAATTCTTCAAGAGCTTGTGAACAATTTCCATTTTTTGGGAAGGTTTTGGCTTTCTTTGAA
Organism: Monodelphis domestica; assembly: GCF_027887165.1. Classification (NCBI taxonomy): domain Eukaryota; kingdom Metazoa; phylum Chordata; class Mammalia; order Didelphimorphia; family Didelphidae; genus Monodelphis; species Monodelphis domestica. Next base: position 320,977,510 of record NC_077227.1, on the reverse strand, counting down.
TGTCCTCCTCTATTTCTTCTGTAGCTTGGGTTTTTCCTCCATAAACATTTTCCAGGGTCAATGCCTTCTTTTTGTTTTTCTTGGAGGGTATTTGTTGCTCCTGGGCACAATTTGCCATCACTGAGGAGGTTTTTCCTTCCCTTTTTAGTCAGAAATCTGAGTGGGATGGGCAGGCTCTCTGCGTATGGAGTTAAGGAGCAAGGATTTTGCCTGAGGCAAGCTCTCGAATTTCCGCAGCTTCCACTGTTCGCTGACCTTCTCTGCACCACCTTCCTGAGAGCACTCATGGTCTGCACTCCCCAGCCCATCGGGGTTTCATATGTAGCTCCTCTCAGGGGTAGATCTTTGGTGGTCTTAGTCAGCTCCCAAGGACCTAGAGGTGCCCCTTTCTCACTCTAGAGGTGCCCCTTGCTCACTCGCTGATTCTAGTGTGCACTGGCTCTGACTCTGGCTCTGTAGGTGGGATGGGGTAGGGTAGATCAGCTCATGTTTGGGTGGGAGCTTTTTCACCCCCTTATAGTGTGGAAATGCCCAAATCCCACGTACCTTTAATGTTGCGCCCTACTGTAGAGTCCCTTTGTTCTTATGAATTTGGTTTCTTTGGTCATTTGAGGTAGTCTATATCAGTGGGTGCTGTGGAGAGGAAGAGTCTTGCGTCTAGACTGCTATTATGTTTACCCAGAAGTCCCCTCTCTTTTTATTTCTAAGCTAAATTTTGGAGTCTTGCATCCTTGCAAAAGGTACCCTTTCTGAGCCCCAGAGGTTCACCTGAAACCCCCCACAACACTGCCTACTACTACACGCAATGCACTGTAGCTACAAAGGCAAAATTGGGACTGGGCTTGGTTGAGGGGTAGATAAGAACTTAAGTATGATTTAATAGCAATCTCCTTGATGTTTACCCTTAAAGACAAGGAAGTTTCCCAGATCTAACCTCTTTCTCTCCTGCATTTTAAGGCACCTACACTGGCCTCTCAGTGAGAAATAGTGTTTACCCATAAAAGTTGTTGCTCAGTTATGCCTCACTCTCCTAACTTCAATCCTTCCCAACTTTTTTCAAAGGCTCAGACCCTAACCCTTTTATGTGTAGCCCACAACCAGAAAGACCCTCTTGACTCTTCCCCTTCCCCTTCATAGTCTACTGAACCTTTGTAGTGAGTCAGGGGCAGAACTGAGCTGCCTATGGTGAGTAACTCAAGTGTGCTTTACCTCTTGACCATCCTGGGTCCAGTTATCTGCCCCCTGCTTTGTAGATCAGCAGGGACAAGGGACTAGACATCTGTCCTGGCCCCACATGTGTCACCCTTAACCCACTTTTCCTGTACTTCTCAAGTTTTGATAATCAACTTCACTGTAACCTTTGCTACTGTGAAGGGTGTGACAATCTGCTGCCCTGTGACTTTACCCAGAATGCCTGGATTCTGATTAGTAGCTCCTTTCTCTGACTACCACTCCCTGTTCCCTCCTTCACATCCATATCTGCTCCATTCTCTTCTGTCTTTTTTTTTTTTAAAGCCTAGAATCAACACTGAATATTGGTTCTAAAGCAGAAGAGCATTGTTAACTGGGGAAAAAAACCACAGAACTATAAAATAGAAAAATCAGTCTTTAATTAAGGAAAGGAGTTTAGTGCTAGAAATTAGGCCTCCTCACAGAGCTGTGTGCCATAAATCCACGCAGAGACCCCTGACTCCGGCAGCTCTGGTCACTAAACTCCTGGGAGTGCCACCATGCTAGATGCCAGCTCTGAAGAGGGACAGCACTTGAGGGTCTTTTATACCCTTTGGAGAACTTGGTAAGCAAACCTGCAAGCAAGGCTGCAAAGAGGTCTGCAACCAGCCTCCGGGATATCAGGGAGAATTCAACTGTAACAATTACAAAGGAAAGGGTCAAACTAAGAGCTGGGCTTCTTGAGAGAGGACTTTAATACAATGTGAGAAGCTTCTAAAACAAATAAAGGCACTCAACATTTTAACTATGTCCACAGATCCCACCCACACTAGGGTCCCAAAACAGTTCTATATCTATAAGATCTATAGTTCAACCCCAAACAGGTGTGCCTGCTACGGAGGTTTCTCAAAGGGCAGGGGTAACATTGAGGTGTCTAGTTTTCATGCTGATAGCATTAAGAGCTAGGCAATGAGGGTTAAGTGACTTGTCCAGGGTAACATAGCCAGGAAGTGTCTGAGGGCAGATTTGAATCTAGGACCTCCTGTCTCTAGATCTGGCTCTCTATCCACTGAGTCACCAGTTGTCTCTCACAATCTTTCTCCCCTCCACAATTATCTTTCCTTAACCTTCCAATGGGACCTCTAGAACACTGCTGTATTGTTGACAAACTGCGCTTCATATTAGAGGTGGTGTTCCCCACCTTGGCCCCACTATTTCTTTAGGCTCTAGAGTAGGGGTCCCCAAACTTTTTACACAGGGGGCCAGTTCACTGTCCCTCAGACCGTTGGAGGGCCGGACTATTAAAAAAAAACTATGAACAAATCTGTATACTGCTGTCTGGGATAGCAGAGGCTGTAGTGCTGGCTGTGATGGGCCTGTCACACCTTCCACAGGCCCATCACTGCCACCACTATACCAGGCAGCAGTACACACAGTGCGGAATTCCCTCCCCCAGATCTCCGCTCACCATGCTGACATCTTCCATTGTGCAGCCACATAATCCCTTGTGAGGCGCCTCCTTCTCGTTCAGTTACTCTCAGAACAAGGCATTATGTAACCGGAAGTAGTACTGTACATACAGCGCTACCACATACAGTGCTCCTCACACTGACCACCAATAAAAGAGGTGCCCTTTCCGGAAGTGCGGGGGGGGGGGGGACCCCTGCCAGAGTGTCAGGGATCCTAACAAGGTAATAAGCATTTGTTGAATATGGGCTCTTTGGGAAGCCCCCTGCCCTCCACACTAGAAGGTTAGAGAAGGGAGGAGGGAAGAGCTAGAGGGGGGAGTGAGGGGAGAAAATACAAAGTAGAAAACTGATCTTCCTCAATGTCAGGTGCAAATAGCTCAGTTGAGCAGGCCCGGCACTGCTAAGACAACCACATGCTACAATGACTCACCAAATGTAGGCGGACTGATTTTTGCAGTCAGAGGATGTGAGTTGAATTCTAGTACTGCTATTTACTATCCATGTGATCCTCTGAGCAAGTTGGAGATCATAGATCACAGAAGAAAACCTCTATTGGTCTCAGATTTCCTCTATATAAAATGAGGGGACCTGGACTAAATTATCTCTAGGACGACTTTCAGCTTTAAATTCTGGAACTTTGGGGGGAGCCAGGAGACTCAGTGAATAGAGCACTGGGACTGGAGTCCATAAGATTCATCTTGAATTTAAATCTGACCACAGACATTTACTAGCTCTGTGACCCTGGGAAAATCACTTCATTCTGTTTGCCTCAGTTTCCTCATCTGTAAAATGAGATGGAGAACCACTCCAGTATCTTTGCCAAGAAATTCCTGCCTAGAGTCACAAAGGGTCAGATACAGCTGAACAATGACATTTTGAGGACTTGGAGGAAAAGGTTATCAGTGAGGGATGAGACATAATGGCATGGGACACTGTACCCCCAAATTAGAAAGTATTTTAGGCCAAACTGTAAGCAGGAAAATTCCTTGGCTCACTTACATCCTTGTGCCTTTGTGACCCTAACATCTGATAAGACCCTGAAAGGATTCGTCCTTTAGGTTTTTGAGATGGACATAGAAATACACTTCCAGGTTATTCCTTGATACCATCGGACATCCATCTATCCCCTAAACTATGAGGGTTAACTGCCATGTCTTCAGGCAAATCTTACTCCCTCCTGTGCCTGTCTCAGTGCATACCACTCTAAAGTGTTAAGGATACATTTTAGGGTTGAAACTGAATATTTATTTTTAGTGGTCGCCAGGGATTTTAATTCTAAATCCCAATGAAATTCTCAAGTCAGAATGGAATTTTATGGTGGTTTATTTACAATAGAAGGAAGAAATTAAGAATGAGGGAGAGAGAGGGAAAAAGGGTAGATCTGCTCTGGCCTGGTCTGAGCCAGGGGGAGTTCAGAGGCCTCAGCCAAGGGGCCTTCCCAGCAGATTAAATCTAGCTTGGCTTCCAGCCATGAGGCCTCCTCCAAGATGAGGGGCCTCCTTGGAGGCTAGTGCCTCCAGAAAGAGCCAAGGAAAAGGAGTCAGCCTTAACACTCATCACGTGGTCATCTCAGGGAAGCAGTCTGAGATCTCAACGCCCCAGCCCTCCAAACCAAGTTCCACTGCCAAAGGCCAAAGTCCCTCTCACAGGAAGTGATGTGAAATATAAAGGCAGTTCTTTACATTACTTCCTGTGCCTTACATGTACCAATAGTAGCTTAAACTTGGCTTTGGACAGCCCAGGGGGTCAGTCAGTTGTTTCTGATTTGTCACTTGCTAGCACAAGTGGGTCATAGACCTTCCTCCCCCACAGTTAATCCTTAAGTGGGGGGTGTATACATTCCTGGTTGCTAGAATTCTAAAGACTAAGCAGGGTAGAGTAAATATAAAATTCACAAAAGGGTATAAAGATTTGATGTCCACTAGGGGATAGCTTTCCATCTATGCTGTCCTCCTGGCCATACTCAACATTACTTTCTAAATACATAAGTTTCTCTTCTTATTTTTAAGCTAAATTTTGGAGTCTTGCATTCTTGCAAAGGGTATCCTTCCCAACCCCGGGGTGGGTGGGGTCACCTCAAGCTCCCCACAACAATAACAGGGAAAGGCTTCCTGGAGGAGGAAATCTTTTGCTGTGGGTTTTGAAGCCACTAGGGAGGGGCAGAGGACTTCATGTCCCAGAAGAGAAGGTTGGCAAATTCCACATAGTCTTCTCCTTCTCTATCTGTCTCTGACTTAGTGCCGCTGCCTTATTTCTGTATCTGTTCCCCAGGATTCAGGAATTTTCCTTAAACTCTCTGTTTATGGTCAGTAAGTTCAGAGAAGTCGTGGGTATGTAGAAGTCCTGGACTCTGGTTGGCACTCCACTGGAGGAAGTAACTGACCAACAGAACCCTGAGCTGGGAGCCAGGAAGTCTAGGTCTGCTCCTGGCTCTGCACTGAACTCTTGTGACCTTGGGTAAGGTCACATAAAACATAGAATGCTGGACTTGAACGGAGCCTTTGAGTAATAGAGGATAGAATGTCTGAGCTAACACAAAATTAGAGCTGGAAAAGCCCTTGGAATCAGAGTAATTCAATCTCATCATTCTCATCATTTCACAAAGACCATAGCAGGTTGCTGCTTTTTCTCTTTCTTTTTTCCTTTCTTCCTTCAGACTTAAAATCAGTGTGAAGTATTAGTAAGGGCAATGGCGATTAAGTGACTTGCCTAGGATCAAACAGCTAGGAAGGGTCTCAGGGCATATTTAAACCCGGGACTGCCCATCTCTGAGCCTGGCTCTCTATTCTTTGAACCACCTAGATGCCCCCATAGCTTCATCTTTCAAAGTAGAGATATGATGAATGGAAGTGATGCTGGTCTACTTCTTTTTACAGTTTCCAAAGTGCTCTTCTAATGCAGATTAAAATATTATTCATCACTTATTTGGGTATGTTTGGGGGTTTGGGTTTTATAAGATTATTCACTCACAAAAATGAATAATATGGAAATATGTTTTATATGATTATATATATGAATATAAAATTATATATATGCATATATAATCCAGATTGAATTGCTTTGCAGCTCTGGGAGGGGGAGAGAAAAGGGAAGGAGATAATATGGAGTATGTAACTTCAGAAAACTCATGAGAAAATTTCTTAAAAGAAAAAAAAAAGAAAACCAAGGTGCTTTTCCCATCCATTCTATTATGTGATCATTGGTTAGAAAGGAGGGGGGGAAGGGGAGGGCAGCTAGGTGGTGCAGTGAACAGAGCTCTGGGCCTGGAGTCAGGAAAACTCATCTACCTGAGTTCAAATCTGACCTCAAACACTTATTAGCTGATGGTCCTGGACAAGTCACTAATCCTGTTTGCCTTAGTTCCTCATCTATTAAATGAAGGAAAAGGTAAACCACTCTCTGCCAAGAAAACATGAGTCAGACACTGAACAACAAATAAACTAAACTGATGCAATCAGCAACCTCTATTATCACCAACTGATCCTTCCTAAATCTTGTTTGTACATAATGGTTTGCATGTTGTCTCCTCCATTTGACTATGGCCTCCAGAGCAGAGACTATCTTGTTTCTTTTTATATCCCCAGGGGTTAATAAAATGTTTGACATTTTATTGACATAATTGGCATAATAGGCAATTAATAAATGCTTATTAACTGACTGATACAAACTATTTCTACTTATAATTTTATAATATTCCCAGACAAAGTTCCATAATAAGATGAAGCATAGAGACAAAGTTCAGTTGAAAGTTAACAGTTTGGGGCAGCTAAGTGGATCAGATGGATAGAGAGCCAGGCCTAGAGAGAAGGAGGCCCTGGGTTCAAATATGGCCTCAGACATTTTCTAGCTGGGTGACCCTGGGCAAGTCACTTAACCCCAGTGGTCTACCTTCTACTGCTCTTCTGCCTTGGAACTGATGCTTAGTATCCATTTTAAGACAGAAGGTAAGAGAAGAAAGAAAGGAAGAGAGAGGGAGGGAGGAAGGAAAGAAGGAGAGGAAGAAAGTGTGTGAGATAAAAATGATGACAAGTGTCCCATTCAACTGTGTGAGATGAAAATGAGCACAAGTGCCTCACTCACTCAGATAAACAAAACCTGGAATCAGAAGGTAGGAGTAAAAAGAGGCAGTTGTTTATTCCTTTCATGAAAAAGAACACTTTAGTGATGAGCTAAGAAGTGCCAGCTGGGCAACAAACAGGCAATATATACAAGTTCCCAACACAAGGCTCCTTCCCCCACTCCCTGGCCCAGTCACCGGGGCCTTGACCTAAAATCCAAAACACTTGTGCTTCCAACTCAGTTCAGGTGAGGTGAAGGGAGCAACTGAGTTGTTTATTGCCCTTTCTGTCCTTCATCAGCCTCCCTTCCTAGCTTGTCCCAGAGTCCTCAATCAAGAAAAGGTAACAAACTAGTCTTTGTAGGCTGAATGCTTATCCTAAGAATAGCAAACTCAATTCTGTCTTACACAGAAGGAAGGGAGGCAGGGAGGAAGGAAGGAAAAAAGGAAGGAAGAAAGGGAGGAAAAAGAAGGAAGAAGGGGAGGAAGGAAGAAAGAAAGGGAGGAAAGAAGGAAGAAAGGGAGGAAAGAAGAAAGGAAGGAAGAAAGGAAAAAGGGGGAAAGGAAGGAAAAAAGGATGGGTGAAAGGGAAGGAGGGAGGACCAGAGTAATTAGAAATGAGCAGTAATGGAAAGGAGTGATTAACATTTGATGAGATCAAAGATTCCAGGTGTGATTAACATCTCTTCAGATCAAAGGGCTACCAGTGAAGTCAGTTTCCAGAGATATCACAAGACCTGCTCCAAACATGTGGTCAGTGAGGTCAAGGTAGCCCTTCCTGATTACTGCATTTAACAGGTTGTACTCTAGGACCATAACATACTCTATGTTTGTGTGTGCACACACAATGTTGGCCTCCTGATTGGCTGAGGTACTTTTGAGGCAACATTGATGGATTTAGAGAATGGGAGGGATAGATCAGTTCAGATAGTTGGAGGACTTTGAATGCGATATTTGAGAGACAGAAGTGTGACCTTTTGAATAGGGGACAGATTTCCTTGTAACTACAGATATGTAGAGTTATGGCCCCTCAATGTGGACTTCCAATCTAGAGAATCTACGTGTTGTAGAATATTCTATTGACGACTTAAAATGTGTATTTCCTAAAATTTCTGTTAACTGTTACTTTTGGTAAAGAGATTATTCCTGTTCATCTTGTGTCATCAGAGTTCGGAAGGGGGGAGCTAAATTGGCTCAGCTAAAGCTAAACATTCTACTTGCCTTGAAAGTAAGCAAGAAAGAAGCATTTTTCCTGAGCCCCAAAGCATCACGCCCCTAGAATGGTAGATGAAAATTCTAGCCCAGTTACCCCTGTTGGTGATACGGAAGGAGCAAACTCCCAGACATATCCCTCCTTAAGCTCCCCACACAATTGTATATCTGTCTCTCCACCGATGTGGGTGGGCTAGATTCCAAATAAGATGGGAAGGGGAAGGGAATAAGTATTTTTATATAGTATACATTTATAATATATAATATATATTTTATATATGTATGTTTTTTTTAATATGCCAATGTGCTTTTTACAAATATTTCACTTGATTCTCATAACAACTCTGGGAGGTAGGTGCTATTATTAGTCCCATTTTATAGTTGAGGGAACAGGCAAAAAGAGGGTGACTCATCCATGGTCACACAGCTAATAAATAAATGATGAAGGCTGCATTTGACAGGCCCAGAACTCTCTCTACTTTACCTCCAGTTGCCTCAGGTATGTATCTGTCATATGTGAACTGATCCATATCTCTATTAGCCCATGGAGTGTTTGGGATGTTCAGGGAGACTAGTACCTCTGGTGCTCTTCAGGGCTGCTTTCTTCCTTTGGTGTCCACCCGGCTGTCACCCCAACTTTAACCTGTGATTTCAAGAAGCTTGTAGCATGCACAGCAGCCACAGCATGGCAGGCTGATGGGCTAAACCAGGTTGAGGGTAACCAAGATACCTAAACCCATCAGTGAGTTTGGGGAGTGTCTATCCTAAGTAAGTGAAGACTTCCCCTGGTGGAAGGGGCAGATGAGAATAATTTGTTCCAACTGCCACGAAGGTGGCAGAAACAGGCTCTGTGGAGTGCCTAGAGATGGGGCAGATACAGAGGATGCCAAGGTCATCCCCTGCTCCCCAGCTGTCACTGGGCATCCTGACTGTTGTCTTGTCATGGACTTCAGCGACTGAGAGAGGCCAATGACTTAATGCAACTCTGCCTCACTTAAATCCAATTTGTACTGAGTCAAAAGACATTCCCAGTGATGTCATTCTGGTCCTCTAGGAGTAGGAAGGACAACAACCAAGCTAGCCCCCACACACAGCTCACTAAAGTGGGGTGTTCCCCAAAGCCCTCAAGTAGTAAGTAATAGAGCCCAATCCTCTGATTTCTAAAGGACTTGATTTCTTTTTTTTAAACTCTTCCTTTCTATCTTGAAATCAATACTATATATTGGTTCCAAGGCAGAAGAGTGGTAAGGGCTAGGCAATGGGGGTTAAGTGACTTGCCCAGGGTCACACAGTTATGAAGTATCTGAAGCCAGATTTGAACCTAGGACCTCCCGTCTAGGCCTGGCTCCTGATCCACTGAGCTACTCAGCTGCCCCCTTAAAGGCCTTGATTTTGCCACTACATTGGGCTGTTAAGCCAGACCTAAAGAATGCTTGGCAGGGGGAGCACCTTCCCTAAGGCTACTAAGATTTTGTTTTCTTTGTCTTGGTGCAGGTCTCCAGAGGCCAGCATGTGGCCATGGAGAAGGAGAGGCAGGTGTGAGAAGGATCCATGTAAGAATAGTCAATGCATTCCTGCACCTCTCTACTCTTCCCCCAACCCCATTTCCTTCCCCAGGGGAGATTCCAAAGATAGACCAGGGATTCAATTAATCAAATATTTCCTGAGTTCCTAAGTCTGATATAATGGGAATAAAACTAGATCTGACTTGGAGAGACATCCAAGAGAATTTTTTTTTTATCTTTCTACTTAGTTGTATTTTCTTGGGGAAGTCCTTTAACCTCTCTGTAAAACAAGTGAGAGGGGATGCTTATATCACCACTTAATACAGATGTGAAGAAAGAATTTTATCAATCTTAAGGTCTTATATAAATGAGAACTAGGTGGGCAGCAAGGTGGTCAGTGGATAGAGAGCCAGGCTTAGAGATTGGAGGTCCTGGGATCAAATCTGCCCTCATACACTTCCTAGCTGGGTGACCTTGGGCAAGTCACTTAACTTCCATTGCCTAATCTTCATTGCCCTTTTGCCTTGGAATCAATACACAGTATTCTAAGATGGAAGGTAAGTTGTGTGTTGTTTTTTTTTTTAAGAAATAATAGAGTAACTTGGAGGATTATGCACAAGAAAAAGTCCTCTCTCTGCAGTTTTAAGGAAGCGAGATCTGGAGACCAAAATTTAAAATTATTTTTCAAAAGAGTAAGTTTCACCCAGAGGCTTTTTTATATTCACATGGATGTAAGGATATTATCAGTTAAAACAATTTATAACTTGCAGAGGATCCAGGAACAAGGTATCCTCTAAGGAAAGAAACATTAAAGAAGGTCAACCTTATTTTCTGGAACCATTTCACATTCTTATTATCAACCAGGTTTTGCATAGTTAGGACAAATGGCCTCTCTAAACTAAAATAAGTTTGAGTTCTTGTTTATGACTCAATTAAGAATGGGACCTTTTTTCTGAACAATTTTATCATTTCTCCCTTTTAAGGATATTTTAAATCTTCATCTCTTAATCAAACATAAGTGGTCAAATTAAATTTTCTTCTTATTATGGGGCTCTTAACATTTTTGGACCATAAATTTAGAGATGTACTGGATCTGGCACACACTTCTCAAGAGAGTCTATTGTTGAATTTTTTTAGAATGAGTATTTATATCTGAAATCAGTAAACACTACAAATAAGGGCTTGGTTTATTGTTTTGTTGATTGCTTAGACTTAAGAACGTGACAGAGAAAATGTTAATGTAGATTAAACTTAAAAATGTGTTGTGCTTTGTTGGGTGACAGAACTGGTCATTAAACATTTACCAGGATGCCCCTGAATAATTCTGTCTAGGTCATGCGAGGGAAAGGCATCATTTAGACAACAGAGTGTAAAATAATAAAAGACAATCTAATGTATGACTATATAGAACTATCACGCCAATAAGCAAGGAGTTGGCAATTCTAAGAATCAATCTGTCCTAATTGCCTTGGTTCAAGAACAAGATGTTTGAACAAGTGATTGGCTAAAAATTCAAAAGAGTAGAAAGACAATTCTTCAATATCCTCAAGTCCCCCTCATTGGGGGCTCAGAGATACCTTACAATTGTAAAAGTCATCATGAAACATTTGTACTTTTCCTGGTAGGGTCAGAAGGATTTACTATTAGAGGAGGAGGACACATTAAAATTATTGAAGAAGGATCCCTTTATCCCTGATTCTGAGGTATTATGCCTCTGTTGCCTCTTACCTCTGCTCTTGTGGTCCCCCTTTTCTATTGGTGACTTCTTTCCAGAACCTTCATTTTCAGGAATGGATTAGACCAGTCTTTCCCACATTCTCTGGATTGTGTCACCATGACCCGAACAAGATTCCTTCTCTACCTCTCATTTCAGCTTTTCAGCTTCCCTGTATAAGTTGCTTTCTCCCACTAGACTAGGAACTCCTTGAGAGCAGAGGCAGTCTTTCTTATTGTCTGCATTTGTAGACCAAGGGCTTAGACAAGGTCTGTATGGAGTGTTCAAGGAGTACCAAGTACTTCTGGTGCAAAGGCTTGCTGAACCCTTTTCAGGGCTGCTCATCTACCTTCATTGTCCATCTTTCACCCAACTCTCATGCAATGTGGAGTGGCCTAAAACAGGTTGAGGGGAACCCTCAGGCCCAAACCCAACAAATGTAGCTGAAACAGTCTCTGTAGGGACACTTAGAACTCACTCAGATATCAAAGATACCAAGGTCTGCATCCATGGTGTAATATTTAAAGTATGAGGCTGTTCGTAGCTTAATAACTTTATTAAGTCAAAAGTAATAGTAACAAGAGGAAAAAGTAGGAGAGAGAGGTACTTATTTAACCTTTCTAATCTGCAGATGCCATAATGGGCCTGTAGCTACAACCCAGCAAGGATCCACTCTGTTCCTCCACACACATCCCAAAGACCCTGACTTCCTGCTGGGTCTCCATTTATAAGCTCTTTTCTCCACCCACTAACTCTCATACACCACATCTCAGGAACCAATCATAGTTTCTTGATTTGTCTGGGCCATTCAGGGAGCAGTGCCTGTGGAATCAGTTTCCTGTCTTTTTGGTTCCTTGGTTTTTTAGCTTCTTCTTCTGAGGCTTGTCTATGCCTGAATTTACTCTGTGGTATTTGACCTCTAGGTCACTGAGAGATGACATTAAAAAAGGCAACACTGGAGAGTGAGAAATTTGCTCCTGGCAATGGCCATTACCAATCATCCTGACTTTTATCACTGGACTTGAATGACTCTGGAAGAGAGGGTGAGGCTGACAACTTTGTGAAATTCTGCCTCACTTCAGTCCAATTCATGAGGAAGTTAAGACAGTACCCTGGTTCTCTTCTAAAATGAAGGATAACAAGGTCTCTCTAAAAGTTTTTATCTCTTTTCCTTTCTTCATAGTTTAATATATTCTGATGCCAACATCAATTATTATAAGTGAATAAATTAATTATTTTCTGGGATTTTATAGAATACATGCTGTTTCGATGTACTGATTAACTGTACTGATTTTTCTTCCTCTTTTTTTGGGGGGGGGAAGGGGAGGCCTTAAAAATATTATTCTGGGGCAGCCAGGTGGATTGAGAGCCAGACCTAGAGACAGGAGGTCTTTGGTTCAAATCTGGCCTCAGATGCCTCCTAGCTTATGTGAACCTGGGCAAGTCACTTAACCCACATTGCTTAGCTCTTACTGATCTTCTGCCTTTGAATCAGTATACCATATTAATTCTAAGATGGGAAGTAAGGATAAAAAAAAAAGGAATAACAAAATAGTACAGTTGAGTGGCAATCAGGGGATTTCCCAAGGGAATTAGAATGCAGGTTGCCCCTGTTTTGGAGTGTGGCTTCTTTGCTCCCTCAGCTGGAGCATCCTAGAGTAGAGATAGGCAGGAAAAAGAAAAGACTGGTAGAAAGGAGAGGTTCTAGGTGCGTTCTGATCCAAGAGAGACTACTAGATCAGCTGTCACATCAGTGATCAGGGTCAGGGCACTTACTACCCTGAGAGGAAGGAGAATTCCCTGTGACAAGATTCAAGGAAGCACTAAAGTGAGTAATCGCTGGAAGAGATTCCCCCAGATCTCTGGGTCATTATTAATAAAATCAAATATCAGAGATATTGTGGGTTCAGTTCCAGATGCCACAATAAAGTGACTATTGAAATAAAGTGAGCCATAAGAATTTTTTTGATTTCCTAGTACACATAAAAGTGACTCTTACACTATACTGTAGTCTACAAGTGTGCAACGGTATTATATCTTTAAAAATGTATATACCTTAATGAAAAAAAGACTTTATTGCTAAAAATTCCCATCATCTGAGCCTTCAGTCAATCTTCATCTTTCTGATAGTGGAGGGTCTTGCCTCTGTCTATGGCTGATCAGAGTAGTGGTTGCTGGTTGCTGTGTCAATTTCTTAAAATAAGATAACAATCAAGCTTGCCACATTGATTAAACTCTTTCTTTCATTTGAATACTGAGAGGTCATTATAGGGTTATTAATTGATCTGATTTCAATATTGTTGTGTCTCAGGGAATTGGGGGGCCAAGGAGAAGGCAAGAGAAGGCAGTTGGAACACATACAACATTATTATTAAGTTTAACATATTTTATGGGTGTGGTACAGGTGCCCCCCCCAAACAATTACAATGATAACATCAAAGATCACTATAAGAAATGCGATAATGAAAAAGATGCTGTTGGAAAAATGCTGTCAATAGATTTGCATGATGAGGGGTTGCCATAAATATTCAATTGCTAAATATGTAATATCTGCAAACAGCAATGAATAAAAGCATAATAAAACCAGAAATGTCTGTAATAACAATGGTATCTAGGCAGCACTTTAAGATTGCCAAGTGCCTTACAAATATTATCTGATCTTCACAATTCTGGAAAATAGATCTTTTCCCATTTTACAGATGAGAAAACTAAGGTAGCAAGAAATGATTTGCTGGGGGAAGCTGGGTAACTCAGTGGATTGAGAGTCATGCCTAGAGACCGGAGGTCCTAGGTTCAAATTTGGCCTCAGACACTTCCCAGCTGTGTGACCCTGTGACACTTACCTCCCATTGTCTAGCCCTTACCGCTCTTCTGCCTTAGAGCCAAAACATAATATTGATTCTAAAGTGAAAGGTGAGAGTTTAAAAAAAGGGGGGGGGGGGGGCTTGCCCAGGGACATACAACTAGTTAAGTATCCGAGGGTGGATTTGAACTGGACCACTTCCTGATTCTAGGAGCCACATTCCATGCATTGGGACAGCTCTGCAAGATCTCCTCTAGTTGTTTCCTGGTTGGGAAAAGGAACCATGGTCTAAATTCTCTTAGTGCTGAGGGATTTTAGTCTCTCAGAAGGAAAATGGCCAATGCAGGTAACTATAATTTTACAGAACTGTAGTTTTCATTTAGGAGACAGCTAGGTGGCTTAGTGGAGAGAGGGCTGGAACTAGAGTTAGGAAGACCTGAGTTCAAGTTTTATCTCAGACATTTCTTAGCTGTGTAGCCTTGGACAAGTTGCTTAATCTCTCCTTGCCTGACAAAGGATCCACTGGAGAATGAGATGGCAACTCCAGAACCCTTGCCAAGAAAACCCCCTGGATAGCTATGGTCCATTCGATCATGAAAAATCAGATAGGAATCAATGACTAAACAACAAAAGTTTGCCTTTTGAAGCTTCATGTCCCTAGTAAGCAAGATTATATATAAAAGAAACAGATAACCCAGCATAGCTTTTTAAAAAATTTACTTTATTTATTAAAACCCTTACCCGCTGTCTTAGAAACAATATTATCTATTGATTCTAAGGCAGAAGAGTGGTAAGGGCAAAGCAACAGGGGTTGAGTGACTTGCCCAGGGTCACACAGCTGAGAAGTGTCAGACCAGATTTGAACTCACAGTCTCTAGGCCTGGATCTTGATCTACTGAGTTGCCTAGCTGTCCAACCATAGCTTTCTCATAATGAGGATACTGTCTACATACTGCCTAGTGAAATACTTCTCAGGACAAGTAAAGGCTTGTGGACCCTGAGCAAGTTTGGCCCAAGTCCCCTGAGTCAAATGAAACTGGAAAGCACATAAGTTCTGGAGAAAAAGGTGAGCAAAAATAGAAAGGGAAATGGATCAAGGGGATCCAGACACATCAGATATTTTGCAGTTAGAGAAGTTTCTGAAATCATAAAGGCTGGATTTGGCTGGGTGGGAATAACAGTCATTGATGATGCCCAAATTCTAGACATCAGGATTTGTTTTTTCTGGTTTTGCCACAGGCAAAATAGGAGCCATTTCCTGGATACAAAGATTTTTTTGAGCTCTAAGGTCATTGATGACCCATCTAATGCTTTCTGCTGCCTGTTGTGAAAGAGAGTGCTGGATAACAGACTAAAGGAAAATTCCAGTTTTAACTTAAAAGAAATAGGACTTGCATTCTTTCAAAAGGCCTGAATCCACAGGCCCTTTTGACCAGAAAAACTCCCTGATCTGACTCAGCAGTTCCTATTGCCATGAGGACTAGTTGTGACTGATGACCCAGAGTAACAGTCTGATCAAGGAAGGAACATGAGAATTACATTTAATTTGCCTTTCGTAGGAAAATCAGAGCAGGATTTTTCAGAGAGGAGGAAGAATACTGAGATAGGAGATAAAAAAGAAAAAACTCAACTCCTCTACAACATCCACAACCAATGGAACTCTTGGCCATTCTATAGACTTAGGGGCAGAAATTTCAGGAAAGCATAGAATGTCACTCCAATATCAACTAAGAAATTTCCAGCCCATCCATGGAGATTAGGTGAGATGCAACCCCAAAATCCCATTGTAGGGATTAAAATTTATGATTGGACTAAATATAAGAAAATGTGGTCTCTGATATTATAACTTAAGTCAAAATGACTTTTTATTTAGCAGCTTTATTTACAAAACAGAGAGAAAGAGTAAAATAGAGAAATGTGAAAGAGGGTAAAGTAAGCAGTCTAGCTTATCACCCTAATTTTTCTCCAGTGCCTGGCTCAACTCAGGCTGGGCTAATTAGCCTTCCACTGAAGGGCCCTCATTCGGAGGACCATTTAGCTGAGAACTCAGTGGTGGATAAATATGTGACCTCCCCAAGATGGGGAGGCATCTATGGAAACTAATCTCTCCAGAAACCAAGAAAGGAGTCAGCCTTTTCACTCACCCACATTGTAGTCCAAAGGGAAAATCCAAGAGCAATCTTACTAGAAGCAATCCAAGAGTCAGAATTCAAGCTGAGGTTCTAAGCCAGAGCTCCTCCAAAGTCAAATCTGAAGAAGAAAGTGAGTTTGGACAGGAAGTTCAGGGCTTTTATAGTGCTTTTCCCATGTCACTTCCTGTCCCTTCCTCTACTGGAACCAATTGCAGTCTTTAAATTTGCTTAGTACTGCCCAGGGGGCAGTCAATGGCTTCTGAGTTGTTACCCACTTTTGCAAGTGAGACCTCCTCTACTTAGATGTTAAGTTGAGGTGTCTTTGCTTTTGGAGGTATAAACTCCTATAGTAAGTAATTTGTGGACTTCCTTTACTTTAGGGTTAAGTAAAGGCATATTCCTTCTATTAATTCAAAAATAGACAAAGGGAAAGTTAATCCTATCTTCATACTATCAATAGATATTTCGGCATATAAAAAAATTAAAAATCAATTCTATCACAATTTGAAAAGGATTGTAGGAGGAAGCTATCTGGCTTAGTGGATTGAGAGCCAGACCCAGGGACAGGAGATTCTGGGTTCAAATGTGGCCTCAGATACTTCCTAGCTGTGTGATCTTGGGCAAGTCACTTAATCTCTATTGCCTAACCCTCACTACTTTTCTGCCTTAGAAGTAATCCAGTGTATATTCTAAGATGGAAAGTTAAGAGTTAAAAAAAATTATATCTGACTTGCTTTTGAGTTATAAATCTAGTCTTTTTTTAATGTTCAATGCAACAAAATATAGGGACCAGAGAGACCTTTCCTCTTAGTATTTTTACATTATAGTTTTTCCAGTTTTTTTCTTCATTCCTTCTGAATGGATAGGTTTGTGATCAGATTCAATACTGAAACATTACATGCCATTTAATATCTGACTCCAATTTCACTGAGTGTTCTCCCTTTTATCCTGAGCAGGTCCAGGTTTCTACATGTCCCCAACAACAAAGACAATATTTATACCATAATTCATTTATGCTACACAAAAAATAAAGCAAATAAAACATTATACTAACTCTATTGGAAACCATTCTCTCCTTCTGTAGAGGGACTGGAAGGTAGAGGGCTGTTATCTCTTGTGTTGTTTCAATATTCCACTGTTTACCTTGACAATCTCTAAGCTGTAATTTTTGGGTTACCTGAGCTTTTTGTTGCAGAAAGAGATGAATAGTTTCAATGGATTGGGAAAGGGGTTTTGACCTTTCTTGTCTTGTTTTGTGTTTTGCAATCTTTATGTCCGCCATTATTCTTAAGCTCAGGGCCTGGGAAGGGAAGGATGAACTTTGCCCTGGAGACCAAAATTTTTTTTTCTACAATATTTACAGATATCATGTTCCTGGGGAGCTGATAGTGGCTTTTTAGAATAATGACTTGGTCAAAATAGATTTCTTGTGCAAACCTTCTCCTGTTGAATCTTCAGAGTGTCCCAAGTTTGCCCTGTGTGATAATGAACTCACTTTAAAAAGACTGATATATATATATTAATTTAAGGTTGTCAAGGATTTTACTTATGAAAATCCTAAATGAAACACTCAAGTAAGAATGGAGTTTACACCTGGATGAAACTTTTTGCACTGGCTTGTTATGAGTGCTCTTTTACTTCAATGAATCCAATAAATGAGTTTTGTTTCTTATCCTATAAAAGATATTCTGCAAGGCACAGCTGGGTAGCTCAGTGGATTGAGAGCCAGGCCTAGAGACGGGAGGTCCTAGGTTCAAATATGGTCTCAGATACTTCCCAGCTGTGTGACCCTGGGCAAATCACAACTCCCATTGCCTAGCCTTTACCACTCTTCTGCCTTGGAACCAATATATAGTACTGATTCTAAGGCAGAAGGTAAGGGTTTAAAAAAATGTTCTATAAATCCTGAGTCTTCTGAGGGCTAGGGATGAAGCTTTGTAATTGGTTGGATTTTCTGGGTTTGGTCTGCCAACATATATATTTTTAAGTCTCTAATGGTCTTCTATAAAGGTTGAAAGGATGTCCCCTTCATTGCCTAGGTTTTGTTTGCAGTCTGTTATCTGGCCCCAGTAAATTTGAGGAGAGCATTGCCCCTCAATTCCCTCTCCACCATCCTCCCCAAATCAGGAGATCTTGGCACATCATTTGACTATTTTGCAGATCTGTGAAAGACTGACAGCCAACAAACATTTATTAAGTACCTACTATGTGCCAGACTCTATACTAACCATTGGGGATTCAAAGAAAGGTATGAAGAGTGAATAAAACTCTTTTTGTCTGTCAATAAGCAACTTTTAAGTTAATCAATCATAAACTTAAGTACCCCTACTTCTACCTTACTTGACAACAAAAAAGAGTTCCCAAGACACTTACTAGATTAAGCTCATGCCCTCCCTGGGCAGTGCTAGGTAAATTGAAAGACTGTGATTGGTTCATATAAAGTGGGAGAGCAACAGGAAGTGATATCAAGAAAACTGCTTTTAAAAAGCCAGCTTAATGATTCAGTCATTCTCTCTGCGTGAGCCAGTCTAGAGGAGGAGACTTTTCCCCTGGATCCTGTGTAGGGTTTCTGGGTGAGTAGCTGGCCTTCCTTTCCTGGCTTTTGGAGAGATTGGTTCCAGAGATTCCTGCCTTGGCTTTGGAGGAGGCTGCATTGGTGGAACCCTGGCTGAAGAGAGGACTTCTGACTGAGGATTACCTGGAAAATCCACATAGAGATTCAAACGTGGAGAAGCCCTGCTGAGACTGAGCCTGGCTTCTCAGGAGAAGGGCTGGTAGACTTATTATCTACATTTTTCCACTTTTGCTCTTTCCACCTCTTTTTAAATAAAGCTGCTATAGAGAAGAAAAAGAAATTGAAGGTATTAAAATTGGCAATGAGGAGACCAAGCTATCACTCTTTGCAGATGATATGATGGTCTACTTAAGGAGTCCTAGAGAATCAACCAAAAAGCTAGTCGAAATAATCAACAACTTTAGCAAAGTTGCAGGATACAAAATAAACCCACATAAGTCATCAGCATCTCCAACCCATTTCAGCAGCAAGAATTAGAAAGACAAATTCCATTTAAAATCACCCCAGACAATATAAAATACTTAGGAATCTATCTGCTAAGACAAACACAGGAACTATATGAACACAACTACAAAACACTCTCGACACAATTAAAACTAGGTCTAAACAATTGGAAAAACATTGATTGCTCATGGGTAGGACAAGCTAACATAATAAAAATGACAATCCTGCCCAAATTAATTTACTTATTTTGTGCCATACCCATTGAACTACCAAAAAACTTTTATTGAATAAGAAAAAATCATAACAAACTTCATTTGGAAGAACAAAAGATCAAGGATATCCAGGGAAATCATGGGGGGAAAATGCAAAAGAAGGGGGCCTTGCAGTCCCAGATCTCAAAATATACTATAAAGCAGTGGTCATCAAGCTTATGAGAAATGTGTCCTATATGTGTATTGTTTTATAGCGAATACTTACCAAATCTTCAAAGTCACCTCCTCTGCTACTGTCTTCTGTCTTCTTGCTGTTACTATGTAGTGTTTGTTTGCAACTATAGTGAAAGTGTCTAATGTTAGACTGGTGCAAAAAAAAAATCTTACAGTTCATGTCCTTAATCAGTCTCTGTTTATTCTACATTATCTTCTCATTTATCTCAATATTGATCTCTGTCTCCATTTTCTTCTTCTTCTTGAATAATTTCTTCTTCTGACATCTTTTTTTTACTGTAGCTGTGTTGTCTGATGTAATCTCTTCTGCTGCTGTTGCTTATTTCACATGCAAGCAATGCAGCCACAATTCTTTTTCTAATACATGAACAGTTGAAGGTGTTGTCAAAATAATGTGGAAAGGTCCTACCCATGATGGCTGTGTTGAGCTAGTTCTATTAAAGTTTTTTTTTATGTAAACAGAATCCCTAGGTTTTATCATATGGAGTGCATAATCTAACAGACCCACTTGAGTTAAAATTCCCATTTCTTGTAATTCTCTAACCCTATCTTGTAACTTTGTGATGTATTCAGCAAGCGCAAGATCTCCTCTAAGCATAGAAACATAAACTGTCTTAAAACTTTTTGCCTGTAATGGTGAATGTCCAAATAACATTTCATATGGTAGGATATACACATCTCCTCTTGGTCTAGTGAGTAGATAGAACAGCACTAGAGGCAAAACCTCTGGCCACTTCAAAGTGAGTGTCTGTGCATAATTACCCAACCATACTTTTTATTTCTCTGTTTAGTCTCTCCACTTGACCAGAACTTTGTGGGTGATATGGGACATGAATTTTTAGCATGATAACCCAGATTCTCATAAACTTGTTTTAGAACTGAATCTATAAGATGGCTCCCTTTGTCAGAATCTACTCTCAGTGGCATACCAAATCTTGGAATGATCTTTTTCAACAAGATTTTGGCTACAAAGCTTGATGTGTTTTTGCTAGATGGAAAAGCTTCTGGTTATCTAGTTCATTGGTCCACTAACACTAGACAAAATTTAAATTGTCCTTATTTGGGCATGTTTATATAATCTATTTGCAAATGCTCAAATCATGTGTGAGCTAGTGAATGACCACCAAAAGCTTTTTGCTTAAATATGCTTTGATTGAATTGTGCACACACAGAGCAAGCTGATCAGATCTTTATTTGGCACTGTGCTAATTTCCAGAGCTATCCAATTTCTTTAACAGCATCAATTAATGCTTACTTCCCAAAATGGTCCTTTTTGTGTATTGTTTGACAGATATAAGAGTAAAATGTCTTTGGAAGAATTGGTATTCCCACTGACATTATCCAAATCCCATTTTCTTTTCTAGCTCCAAAATTTTGCTCCCACTTCTGAATCTCTTTGTCATTGTATGCTTTTTCTAAATCTGTGGTATCTATAACAGAGAGATTTATAATATATAATTTATAATGCAAGTTGGAGCATTTTGTGCAGCGTATCATGTAGCCATATTCACCCTATGATTTCCTCTGGCAATTAAGTCTTGTCTTAAAGAATGCCCTTTGTAGTGAATCAATATCAACTGTCAACTCCTTTGGTAGTTGGAGAGATGACAGTAATTCTTGAATTATTTCTGCATGAGCGGCTCTTTTCCTACTAGATGTTAAAAATCCTTTCTGAAGCCAGAGGGAACCAACAGCATGGCAAATTCCAAATGCACACTTGGAATCAGTGAAAATATTTGCATGTTTGCATTTTGCAAGCTCGCATGCATGTTTTAGAGCAATTAATTCTGCTCCTTGAGCACTTGGGTTCCTAGGTAATGAAGCAAACCATAAGGTATCAAATTCACTTACTACCATAGCACCTGTAAATCTTATTCCATTCTGCATATATGATGATCCATCTGTGAATAAGATCAGGTTAAGGTTGTCAAGAGGTATGTCTGACAGATTTTCTTGAGGTCTTTCTATTAATTACACTACAGTTTCACAATCATGCAACAGTACCCCCTGTGTTCATAAATCCGGTAATAATGTAGCTGGATTTAAGGTGTTGTATCTCTTTAGTGTTATATGTTCATTCCCCAAAAGCACTATATCATATTTAGCCAGGCGTCGATCTGAAAATACCTATGTTCTGAACTTTTGCAGAAATGCCTCAACTTCATGTGAACAATAAACTATCAGTGGGCAGCTTAACACTAAATCTAAAGATTTGGTAACAAGCAATGCAGTTGCTGCCATACCTCTTAAGCATGGAGCTATTCCTGAGGCTATGGGATCTAGTTGACAGGAATAATATGCAATAGTGTAAAAATGGAGATTTGAACCCCAGACTTTAATCCCCAGAAGTCCTTGGAACTTCCCAGAGTTCCCCAGAATCTCACCTGAGTGCGAGATCACAAATTATTATTTAAAGGGGCTCTCCGCCTACTCGCTCTCTCAGCTTCCGCTTCTAGGGACACATGGCTCTCTACCTAGCTGGAAAGATGTAGGTTGTACGTGCTTTCTTATTTTGTATTTTATTTATTTCTTAATCTTTAATAAACCTCATAAAAATATAATACTGAAGAGAAACTAATTTTAGCTGCTATAATAGGATGTTGGTTTGATCCTAAGCTCTGCATCAAAACTGCTGACGCTATTCCCTTTTGCTCATGAACATAGAGCAAAAATGGTTTTGAATAATTAGGGATACCAAGAGCAGGAGTTGATAATATTGCTTCCTTTAATTTTGCAATTGCTTGCCAATGCTCTGATTTTAGTTTCAGTGGGTCTTTCTTAGTGTCTTTCATTAAAGCAGTCAGTGGTTTCACAAAGTTCACCATAATTAGGTATCCATTGTCTGCAAAATCCTGTGGCTCCTAAGATGGCTCTAAGTTGCCATTTGGTATTAGGAGAACTCAGCTTTTTGCTACTCTCTTTTGGGAAATGTTTCTGGACCCCTCAGACATCACAAATCCTAAATACTCTACATGAGGAAGACACCATTGCAGTTTAATTTTTGGTATTTTGTGTCCCCTCTTGTAGAGCTCACACAGAAGACATTTACTATCTTGCTAACATACTTTTGCAGATGGTGATGCTAGAAGTAGATCATCTACAAAGTGAATGAGCTTATTGTCCTCAAACTGGATATTTTTCAAATCTTTGTTTAAGATTTGGGAAAACAATGAAGGACTTTCACAGAATCCCTGTGGCAAACAGGATCATGAATATTGATTTCCCTGCCATGTTAATGTAAATATCTTCTGTAAGTCTTTGTGTATCTGTATTGAGAAAAAAGCAGAACATAAATCAACCACAGTAAAATATTTTGCATGACGTGGGATAGATGAAATGATGGTAGTAGGACTTAGTACAACTGGGCAAGATAGTACTATGTGATCATTAATAGTTCTTAAATCTTGAATTGAACTGATAGACTATTCATCCTTTGGTATCTAGCTTGGGTTTTTTTAACTGGTAAAATTAGGGTGTTATACTCAGAGATGCATGGTATTATTATGCCTTACTGCAATAATGAATTTATCATCAGGATGATCTCATCATTGGCCTCTTTACTAAGTGGGTACTGTGGAATGCATGGTGGTGGACCTCTTTTAGTCAGCACTTTAACAGGGGTTGCTGATTTTTATAACCTACATCTGTAGAATATGTAGCCCACAAACCTTCTGGAATATCATCTGGTATCTGATAGATGTTATTTCTTCCTCTGACTCCACTATATCCAGGAATAATACAGGGGAAAGGTTCAGGGATTCTTTTGGGAGTTTCAAAGAAATATCTCCAGTTGGTACACTACTATGGTTGCTTTCAATTTACAAAGAAGATTCCTACTCACTAGATTCATTGGAGAATTTGGCATTAAGAGGAAGGAGTGTTCCATACTTAGATGTCCAAGTGAAACCATTCTTGGTCCTAATTTCTTTACTCTTTGTGGTTTTCCCATCACACCCACAACTTACATTGAACCCAGTGCGTTGTGCTCTTCAGGAGATTTCTGACACAGATTTGGGAGCACCTGTGTCCAAGAGACAACCATAAATTTAGGTTCCTATTTTTAAGGTTACATGGGGTTCTGTGCTATTTTTTAGAGAATGGACAGGTATTACAGGAGCTAATACACTAGGATCAGGTTCTTCATTCTCTAATTCTTCACTGATTTCTCCTTTGCTAATTTGCCATGTTTTAAAAATCTCTTTGTCTTTTTCATTAGTTCTTATTTCATTGCCCATTTAGGTTTCCTACTCCATTTTCTCCATATACTAGATCTTTAACTGCACAGACCTTGGCATACCTTCATAATGAAGTTGCACCTTTTGCATATCGATTTTTTGGGGATTCCCACCAGCTACCTGGGAATATTTTGGATGAGCACCTGCTTTGATATACTCATACATGGAATTCAGGTCTGGGGCTTATTGTGAATTATGGTAGCATCCAGTATGAAAATAATTTGGGTAATGCCCCATACTGGAATGCATTATTAAATCCATTATTGAATCTGTTGTTAAATCCATAATTTCCATATATATTTTGCCAGAATCCATTAAAGCAATTAAATCTATTGCTTTGGTTTCTCCTGAAGTTTTGTCCAAAGAATTGCCCCCTAAATCTGCACTCTCTCATAAGATGACTAGGTCTGTCACAAAGATAACACCTTAGGGTTTGTCTGTATGGTCTAGGGTTGTAGTTATTTCTGTGTTGTCTATCAGTTCTTAGTGCAACTACTGTTTTTTCCTATACTTCATTTGATTTCTGTTTTTATTTCAGCTCTCTGATTTCTTTGGTTAAATTATCAATTATATTGTTTTTCTCTTCTGATTGCCTATCTTTCTCATCTTGGAGAACATAATTAGCAATTGCCCAAATTTCATCAAGACCCATATCAAACCAATTTAGACAGTTATCCAAAAATAATTTCAGATCTCAGGGCATGTATTTTTCACAAATTATCTGTGAATGTGATTTACGTTTTCCTCCATTAAAATATCCAACCCAATCCATTTTTTCCACAGTCAATTATTCTTTCAAGGAAAGTGGAGGGAGTCTCTCCCACTTCCTGCTTTAGGCATTCAAATTTAGACCAGGTTCCTGGATGTCTGGAATTTTGCTTCATAGTTTCAGTTATTGCCTCCCTGTCTGTAATTAAGTTTCTATACTCTGCAAATGAGTTAGCTTCCCACCCAGGATCCTTGGTTGGCCAATTCGCAATTTGGGAGTTTCTATTAGTGTCCTCTATAATCTGCTGTTTCTCTCTCTTTGTCAATAATTCATCCATAAGGGTGTCAAAGTTCAAATAAGAAGGATTGTAAAGCTTATTTAGCCACTTGAACTGCTTTACAACTCCCATTGGTTCTTCATATTTTGGAGTATTTTCTTATAACTGTATCAGCTTGTATAAATCTTTTGCAGCATATGATATTCAGTGTACCACACTCTGGGGACACCATAGGTACCTCCCTTAAAGGAAACATATGAACTGGTGTGCTTTCTAGTGCTTCAGTTTCCATTTCTAATTTAGTTGGTTTATCTGGTTTAGTTGCACCCTCTAATTTAGTTGTTTCATGTTCTTTGCTTTCTGCCATTGTCCCTTTAGTTTTAAGTAATTCCTCATATTGAGTTTCCATTTTATCTAGATCTCTAGATAGTTCACTTTTAACGTTAGATCATTCTTTGCAGTAGCTTGCTCGATGTTTGCTTTTAAATGTTTAAAAATGACTGCCAAATATTTGATCATCATGTAAAAGCACAAGAAAATCAATACTAGCACATGGGGCATAAGAGATTAGTTCCAAGAGTGTCAATGAGAATAATGGCATTAGAAAGTCATAGGCAAGTGAATTTTGTATGTATTCTGGTATAATAGAGAAAATGAGATTTGGCAGAAAAGTCATGTCTAACAGGAAAAGCCCTATAATGATTTTATGCAGCTAATTCACCAGCTTTTCTGAGACACAGAGCCTTTGAGTCAAGTTGACTGGGAGATGGGTTTTGGAGCCACCTAGTGTTCAGCTTGCCGTTACTACAATTCACAGTGAAACTGTCAGCTCTAGCTAGTGCTTCAGTGGACCCCCTGCTGTGATAAGGGTTCTAACTGCTCAAGTTGACAGTTGGTCCCTTAAAATCAGATTTTCTGGTTCTTTGTCCTATTAAACTTCCCAAAACTGTAAAAATAATATGCAAAAACTGCAAAAATAATGGGTGATGAATTGATTATAGATTATAAACTGATATAATACTCTGTGGTACTTACAAAGTGTCTTCAGTTTATAGAAGTGAAGCGAAGCTCATAAGTGAACTTCTCTTCAGGGACAGGTGCAAGAATGCTAAGGAGACTCGTCATATAAAAATAAACTATTTATTGAGAATATAAGGATAAAAAAGAATTTCTAACTCTAAGGGATTCTAACTCCACCCAAATAACACTCCCTGGTTCCACAAGGAAATGCTTCTCCTGTTTCCACAGGCTATACTGATCCTTCCTGATCTGACTAACCCAAATTTTCACTATTTTACAATAAACTAACACTGTTATCCTTATACAAAGTATATAACTCTTAACTTTGTCTCCAAGTTATAAAAATAACAAAGGCTAGCTAGCTGAGCTTATATATAAACTTCTATAAACTGAAGATATTTTGTAAGCACAACAAGCAGTGTATGAAATCAGTTTAAGATCAATAATCAATTCATTGCTTATTATTTTTACAGTTCCAAGGCAGAAGAGCAGTAAGGCAATGGGGGTTAAGTGACTTACCTGTGGTCACACAGTTAGGAAGTATTTGAAGTCAGATTTGAACTGAGGACCTCCTATATCTAGGCCTGGCTCTAAATCCACTGAGCTATCTAGTTGCCCCCTCAGAATGAACTTAAAATAAAAAAAAGATAAAATACACAGGATAACAAAGAAAACCAATTATATTGAAATAATAATATAATGCTTTTCCCCCCATCCAAGTACAAGGGTTCTCTGAAATCTATGTTTCTATAGATTTTACACAGCAAAAGAATCCCTGTCCTAGAAGTTTCATAGATTTCATATTCTTGTTATCTGAAAAGATATTACATAATTTTAACAAGGAGCCTCATAAGCTTAAAATAGTATTTTTGGGTAGATGGTATGGTTGATGGTTCATGGATGGATGGATGGATGATGATTCACATGGGATACAGGCTTTGTTCTGGAACCTCTTCTTCTATGACCTTGTTAGCTCCTGTGATTTAACTATGATTTCTTTGCAGATGATCTCTAGATCTCTGTATATATATATAGCTCTGGTCTCTCCTGAGTTCATATATTTCTGATTAGAAGTTTCTTAGGTATCGGAAACTCAACATATCCAAAACTGAATTCATTATCTTTCCCTGCCAAATACTACTCCATCAGTCAACAAACTATCAAAAAAATTAAATATTTACTATGCTCCAGGAACTGTTCTAAGTTCTGGGATAGAATCCCCACCTTTAAGGAGTTTGAATTCAAATAGGGGAGAGGAGATAATATGCAAATAACAATGTATATACTGATTCAGTATAGGGTCTAGACATGATTAAAAAAATAAATAATCAAGGAAACTACATTTAGCTGAAAGGAACCATAGGTCAATTGGGGTACCAATACTGATTATATCCTACCAAATAGAATAGTATATAAATACTTAAATGTAAAATTAGTTGGCTTGTAATAACTTATAAAATTATAATAATAAAAGACTTCAATGAGCCCTTTTCAGATCTAGACAAATCTAACCAAAAGATAAATGAGAAAGCAATTAAGGACCTGAATAGAACTTTAGAAAAAATAGATTTGATAAATATCTGTTGATTACAGGATGGGAATGGAAAGGAATTTATATATGTGTGTATATGCATATACACATATATATGCATATAAAGATCTCATTCACAATGTAGAAAAGCAGAAATACTACATACATCAATTATTGAACACAATGCAATAAATTAGATTCAATAAAAAACCTTTAAAGAAAGAATTTAAAGTAATTAGAAATTAGTAACTTGAGAACTAATAAAAATCAAAGAGCAAATGCATCAAAGAACAAATTATAGAAACATTAGAAAAAAATTTAAATTTATTTAGGATATTTTTTCATGGTTAAGTGATTCATGATTTTTCCCACTCCTCTTCCCTCCCCCCTCCTGGAGCTGACAAGCAAATCCAATAGATTATACAGGTATCATTGTTCAAAACCCATTTCCATGTTATTCATATTTGCAATAGAGTGATCTTTAAAATCAAACCTCCAATCATATCCCCACCAACATTAGCAAATTTAATTGAGAAAATGAGAGAAATAAGATAACATAGTAAAATTCACAGGATTATAAGTAAAGCAGTCTGGGGAAATTTTATATCTCTAAATACTTTCATCAACAAAGGTCAAATCAATTAAATTTTTAAAAAAGACAATAAATTTGGTAATCCACAAAAACTAACTTGAATGACAGCAAACCAAAAATGCCTAGCTAAGAAAACAAAGCACAAATTTTAAAAATAAAAAAATTAATAAATTTTTTAAAAGCCAAAAATTGAATTTTAACATAAACCCAAGACTTCTTTTGAAAAAATTAGTAAAATAGATAAAGAGGGAGATAACATAACTTTTTAAAAGCAAGGGGGAAGCTAAATTATTTCTAGAAAAAAATTAATAAATTAGAGAGGAAATAAAGGAATTTATGAGAAACCATGTTGTCTAATTATATGACTACACAACTGTTAACTTATAAAAATGGAGATACTCATGAAAACATAAAATACCCAGGTTTACAAAAAGAAGAAAGAAATTAGATGTCCTAATAACGGGAAAAAGAAATTGAATGTCATAAATTCTGAAATAAAAAGCTCTAAGATCAAAGGATTTTATGAGTGAATTCTATCAAACATTCAAAGAATAATTTATTTAATTATTATATAACCAATTGGCAATAATGGGAAAGAAAAGAGCTTTCCAGTCTTTTTCTTTAGTACAAATATGGCTTTAATTACTAAATCATGGAAAGACAGAACAAAAAAGAAAACAGACTAATATCCTTAGTGAGCATTGGAGCATTGCCAATCATTTTAAATAAAAATATTAATAAATAGTCTATAACAACATATAACAAAGGTTATACCCTATGGCCAGGTTGGATTTATACCAGGAATTCCAGGTTGGCACAATATAAGGAAGATGATAAATATAATAAATAATATTATACAACTAGGTGGCACAGTGAGTGGAGGGTAGAACTTGAAGCCTGAAAGAAGAGTTCAAACCCTGCCTTAAATACTGTATTGATTTAGAATCTTGAACCCTAGAGACTACATTTCCCACAATCCCTTTTCCTTTTTCTGTTTGTGTGTCTCCTTATGTGGATTGGGGTCTTCAGTTTCCCGTTTCTGCCCACTTGGGGTCACTCTGGCTTGTACCAGTGTGAAAGAAGGGAGCATTTTTTTCCCCTTTCCCTTGTTTTTAAAATTTCTCTTTGCTCTAAGTGGATTTTAATAAATAATATTTAATTAATAATTGGAATATTGAATATTAATTTTAATCTTTACACTTTTGACTGACTACAAAGAGATTTGAACTGAGAACTTTTTTAAGGACTTCTCTGATGGGAGTTTTCAAACCCCAGCTCCAGCCACCCAGCTGCAGCTAGTTGCCTCACTCCCAGGAGCTGCTGCCTCTGTATGAGTATTTTCCACCTCGGCCTGCTGGCTGCTCTCTTACTGGCCAAACTGATTTAGTGTTGGGGATTTTTCGGAGAAGCTGTTCCCCATCCACCTGGAGAACAGCCCAATAGGCCACTCCTGCCCACAGCTTGGCCAAAACACCCCAGCTAACCAGCTCCTTCCCCACTAACTGCACAGCTGCTTCCAGCAGCCATTGGTGATCTGCATTCAAACCAGGCAGTTAAAAAAAACCAAACCTTCTGTTTCAAGACTCTGCTGCTCCAGCTGATCCTTGATCCTCCCCTGCAGTCTCCAGCAGCTGCTGGAGCAACTCCTGAGCTTTCTTTCATCTCTACCAACCCTGTTACTGCACCTACATCAGTGCTGTTCCAGCTGGTGAGAATAAGCTTCCCTTTCCCCAGTCCGGCACAGAAGGGAAGTTCTTTTCCCTGCCTCTACCAGGCTCAGATTAATTCCTACCCTTCCTTGCTTTACCACATCTGCCTTATTTGCTCTCTCTCAGTCTCAGGTTCTGTGGTCATATCCTCCATTTTGGTTGCTGACAGTCCCTAACCACACCCCTTACCCTGAAACCCACCCCTAACTAAGCCCCTCAACTCCTCCCAGTTTTGTGCTGCCTCTTGGCCCTAGAATTCAATATTGAGCACTCATCTTTTTCCTTTTCCTGCTCATCTGCATTGGCTGTTTGCTGCCACCAGAGGGCAGCAACAAATAAATACTTAAATAATTTTCCCCTTTTTTTACAAATAAAAATCCAATAAAATCACAAAACCCAAAATAACATAAGCTAAATACCCCTCACTTTACCCTACTACCCCCACCACTTATAATAATAATAATAATAATTTAAAGATAAATAAATAAAAAATATATAATTTTTTTTTTATCAAAAAGCTTACCATGCATGAAAGTCTTCTGCTTTTTGCCCAATTAGAGGCATATAAGATTCCAAATTCCTTTCTTCTCCTTGTACTTCTAGGAAATTTTATTTTTCTGATCTTCAATATTAAGACAAAAAATGCTGCTATATGAGAGATTAAAACAGAAATGCAGGCCGACAGATGAATTCAATCAGAAAATTTCAAACACCACTTACATGATCTAATAAAAAATACTGATCCCATTCAAAACAAGTCTGAATTTTGTGAGCCTGTTCCTGAGCCACAAATTGAGGACAATCCTATTTCTCCTGAAATGAAGATGAGACACCCCTCTCGTATACATCATGTACAGACCCTTCTCTATTATACTCTGCAATGTCTCTCTCATGCCCTGCAACTCCTGGCTGATCTTACCTCCCCTGATCCTTCTTCTAATCCCCCATACTCTCTTGTCCCTTCTCCTACCCCATGACCAGCCCTAGCTCCAAAGAAATCTCATCCTGCCACCATATCTCTTCCTACCCATGTTGCCTTGGTATCCCCACAGTCAATATCTAAGGAATAATAGCCATCGAATGACTCCTATGAAGGCCTTTTCTCCTTAAGGGAAGTGCCCAAAATAGGATGCAATGGGGATGTGGTGACCTTAAGACACCATATAACTTTCACTCCTCAAAAAATTAGAGAACTGAAATACAATATACCTCGTTTTGAATGCGAACCTCTGGTGTTGGACAAGAAAATGGCTGATTTTTTTTTATCAATATGACACATCCTTTAAGGATGTTGAGAATTTGCTCAATGCTTTTCTAATGGAACATGAAAAAAATAAGATCATCTCTTATGTTAACAAGGTTCAAGGGTGTGGGGTAGTACACTGGCCAGCTCAGAATCCTGCATGGGATTATAACAGTCCCAAGGACTGGTTGCAATTAAATTGTTGCAGGGAGGCCATTATAATAGCAACGCAAGAATGCTCTGAGGATACGGAAGCATGGTCAAAATTTGAAAGCTTTAGACAATCCGATGATGAGACACCCTCCCAATTCATGGATAAGTTCATTGAGCTTGGGGGTTGGTACCTAGACCTTGATATTTCTAAAGACAAAGATATTAAGCAAATAAAGAGACATTTTGCCAACAACTCTTGTAGGGTGGTCTATGATTATTTTAAGACGCATTGCCCATGGTGGCCTCAGATGGACCTTGAAGATTTGAGGAAAACTGGTGCTTATGTCTTTAAAGGCAAAAAAGAAAAACAGGAAGAGGCTAATAATGTCATAGAAACCTTGAAAAAAATCAAATCTTTAAAGGATAGGCTTGGTAAACAAGACAAAGGGCATGATGCTCAACAAATGGCACTAGCCCCTCTCCAAGAATCTAACTATCAGTCCCCTACATCCTACCTTTCTCCTAGAATAGTGTCCATAGGACCCCTTAGTGTAGAACACTCTTTTCTCTTAATGCCTGGCTCCCCTATAAATTTGCTGGGGAGAGACCTTTTATGCAAGCTTAGGGCCACAATAACTTGTTCTCTAGATGGCTCTGACACTGGAATTGCCTGAGGAATCCTTAACTTTACTCCCAGTACTTCTTTCAGATGCTCATGAAATGAAGGAGACTCCTATTTTTAAAATCCCAACTGATATACCTGAGTCTCTCTGGGCCACACCATCTTCTGATGTTGGCCTACTTAAATCAGCTGTCCCTGTCCAGATTCAAACAAAATCTAGCCCAGCTCATTCCATTCCTCAGTACCTTCTTTTGAAGGGGGCAATTTTTGTCATTACACCTGTAATAAATTAATTGATTGACCAAGGCATCATAATTCCCTGTAAATCTGAATACAATATGTCCATCCTGCCTGTTGAAAAGCCAAAAGTGGGGCCTAATGGCAAGCATCTCTATTGACACCCTGTAGTTTCTAACATATACTGTTATTTCTTCTATTCCTAGCACAGCTACATACTTTAAAGTAGTAGACTTGTGCTCAGTTTTCTTTTCTCTACCTATACATGAGAACTCCAGGGCTTACCTGTACCTGTACCTGGGCTTATCTACCCCAAGGGTTCATGGACAGCCCCACCCTAGTCACACAATTCTTACAGATGCCATAAAATTTAAATACAGCCATTTGATTCATTATATGGATGATTTGCTCTTGGCCTCACCAAATGCTGAAGCATGCCAAGAGAATAACAAACACCTTCTTTTAGAGCTACATAAGGTCTCCAAAGACAAAGTTCAGTGGTGTCTCACCAAGGTACAATATTTAAGCTTCATTTTAACTGCTGGATCCTGTTTAATTTCTCCTAAGCATATTGAAAATATCCAAAAGTTAAGCACTCATACCACTAAAAAGCAATTGAGGGAGATTTTTGGAGCAACTGGATTTTGTTGGCAGTGGATCCCTTGCTATGGGGAAATCACTAAGTCCCTTGTAGCACTCACAAAAAAACTTGGTCCCTGAACCACTTAATGTGGAAGCATAACACCTAACAGCTCTTTCAAATTTAAAACAAGCTATCCTGTCTGCCCCTGCTCTAGGCATCCCAAATTATGATAAACCATTTACCTTATATGTCCATGAAAGCTACCAGAAAGGGGTAGCTTCAGGTGTTCTAATTCAACTTTTGGGACCTGCTCAACACTGGTAGTCTATTATTCAGCCCAGCTTGTCCCAGTAGCTGCTGGAGCACCTCCATGTCTTAGAGGAGTAACTGCCACAGCTTTATTGGTAACCAAATCTGCTGATCTGGTATTGGGATGCCCTTTGACCATAATGTGCCCATATGAGTTTGAGGCATTGCTATTCAGACATAGGTCACAAGCATTTACTGACCAAAGGATTACTAGGTATGAGATTATCTTATTGAATAATGAACATATCACACTAAAATGCTGTGGAGTTCTTAATCCTGCAACTTTGCTCCCTGATTTACCAGTTTCCAGAGAACCTTTACATTATTGTACATTTTTAGTGTCCACTGTTGATAAACCTTGTAATGATTTACTGGACACCCCTTTAGATAATTTGGATTTAATATTATTTACAGATGGTTCTTCATTTATGAGGGATGGTGTGTGCTATATAGGAGTTGTAATAGTTACTGCATTTGATACTCTGTGGTCAGCTTCCTTACCCTCAAATACAGGGTGCAGAACTCACAGCTTTGAAACACACTTGTATTATTGCAAAGGATAAGAGTCACAATTTACACAAACTCCCGCTATGCCTTTGGCATATGTCACGCCTTTGGCATGCTATTGCTTCAGAGGGGATTCTTAACATTAGCTGGAAAATGTATTGCCAATGTAAACCTCATTACTGAACTGTTTCTGCCATCCAGCTCCCTGAAGCTATAGCTGTTCACTGCTCTGCACATACAAATGGCACTGATCCTGTCTCCAGGGGAAATAACCAAGCAGATATGGCAGCAAAATGAGCAGCTTTAGAAGACCCTAGATTCATTATGTCACTGACAATTACTGATAATTTGGATCTATCCCTTTCTTACAATGACAAGGAAGTGGAAAAATGGAAGCAGAGATTTAAAGCAAAACAGATAAATGGAGTATGGGTATCCTCAGATGGCAAACCCCTGCTCCCTAGAGCTTTCTATAACCAGATTTGTCACTCCATTCATAAACATGGTCATTTTGGCACCCACGGCATTGTAGACTCTGTTAAAGGAGTATGGATAGCACCTAGAATAACTACATTGTCTACAAAGTATGTACAGCTTGTCCTACCTGCCAGGCCTTTAATCAACATGCCTTTCAAGGAAAAGCCTTTGGTGGATGTCCTCTTTCTTACACACCATTTGAGCACCTACAAATTGACTTCATTTCTATGCCAAAAGCTGGACAGTATAAATTTTGTCTGGTCATAGTCGATCAACTGACCAGGTGGCCAGAAGCATTTCCTACTGCTCATGCCACAGCAGCTTTTGTTGCTAAAATCCTTTTGAAAGAAATTATTCCTCGTTTTGGCTTGCCAGCACATATCAATTCAGATAAAGGAACTCATTTTACTGATTCAGTCTTATCTCAAATTTATTCATGTTTGGGGATAACTCCTAAATGTCATAGACCATATTACCCCCAGAGCTCCAGCCAAGTTGAATGAATGATTAAAGAACTAAAGACCATGATTGGCAAATTGTGCATGGAGACTCATTTAAAATGGCCTGAAATTCTACCTCTGACTATTTTATCTTAGAGACAGAGCCAGAGGTGATTTACACATTTCACCTTTTGAGATACTATTTGAACACCCACCTATTCAGGCACAACCATTTGCCCCTGCCTATACCTCACTGTTAGGAAGGGATACAACCATTGATACATATATCAGACAATTACAAACAAAATTGAAAGAACTCCAAGACTCTGGAGCTGCTGTTCAAGAAGGCCCTATTGATTTCTCACATCATGATTTAAACCCAGGTGATAGCATATACATAAAAAATGTCAAACGTACTGGGTTGACGGAACCTGCTTATGATGGACCACTCCAGATCCTACTAACTACACCAACAGCCATAAAAATTGGAGAGAGGAGCTCTTGGATTCATTGTAGTCATGTAAAATGAGTACCTTCTGTTGATGATGAATAATTGCTTGTATTGATTGTATTTGACTATTGATTGTGATTAGACTTCTTTATTGCTGGATTTGTACTATTTTTGTTGCACTTTATTTGGTTGATCCTTGTATTTGCACAAATTGCCTTGTAGGGCAATACATATACTACCTCAAAGAAGAAAATCTGTATTAGTGACCTATATTGACCTGATGTGCCTTTTGTAACATTTTGTGCCTTTACTAATTTTTTTTTATTTTCTTGAATGTATTATTGCTTTATCTACCTCATTTGCACTCACATTGTTTCATCTACCTTATTTGTAAGTCAAAGAGGAAATAAATCTTATTTTTTGGGAACTAGCCCCTATACTTTACCTCTTTAATTGTGAAATATACCTAATTTTAACATTTTGTTTTCTTCCTACATGTGTCATACAGTATTTTATTTTTTTTCCTCATTTTTTCCTTGAAACACATCACTAGAATTGAAAAGGTTTTTTAAAACTATTTTTACTTTTTGCAATAGCATAATCTAAGATGTCTGTTTATGTAACATATAAAAAGCATACTCAAAAAGCTTTGGACTATGGCAACCTGCCACTAGTTATTTAACTATTATGAGACTTTTGCTTGACAATTATATCTAATCCAAGAAGAAACAGACTACAAAGGAGCACAGAACTTGACTTGCAAAATGCCAAATGAGCACAAAAATGTAAAAGAAACCAAGCCAATCCTATGGGGATTGATGACATTATGCACAAAAAGGAAAATGACTTGATCATGTGTGAGCCTCAAGGTTGCAGCTGTTTAACATGAGTTAAGTGCAGGACTCCCTTGTACCACACCCTATATCAAGCATGTAACATCGATTGTTCTGGTTCCATTATCCTGAAAAAGCTAAGAAAAGGGTTGAACCAGGGAATTCTATTTCTCATTTGTTTCGAGATCTAGTCTCTTTTTCTATTTTCTCTCATGATGTGACAACTTACTGTAGTCCAGACTGTTAAATTGGGTTAGTGAATTATTATTGTTGCATGCTTATGGGACACGGATCACTACAAGAACCTGTTGTGATTTGTGAAATTTTTTTCTTCTTTCCTTCTTCCCAGAATTTTTTTCAAGTTTTCTTTTTGTATTTTATATCTAACTCAGAAGTTATTTTTAAAATTTCTTTGATTCCTTGATGTTTTTGATATTTGATTCATATGCCTTATGACTCAACCATATATCCCTGTGTAATTCCTACATGTATCCCTGTGTCCTCCTCCGGGGGGAGATGTATTATTATTTTCCTCAGGGGGGCTATGTTATTTGTGTGAACTTTGACTTTAATTTGAGCCTAATTTAGAACAAGAGATTACCTCCCAGAATCTAGAAGGTGCCATGAAGATGCCTGCAGAGACCATACACTGCACCAGAAGATACAGATTGAACTTTGAGATATGACGAATTTGAACTTTGGGGGAGGTTGAATGCTTTTGTTTTGAATGTACACTCTTATGCCAAAAGGGATTGCCCCCTAATTGGTTTTTTATCAATATACCTATTTTTGATTTTGTTCCTTTTCCCTTTTTCCCCTCTTATCCCCAAATTATTATAATTATATATATATATATTTATATTAAATTATAATATAAAATTATAATTATTATAATAACATAAAACTGTAATATTTGTATATACATCTCTAGTTCAAATTATAAGTTAGTTATATTTTCATGATCCATTGTGGAGATTGGTCTCCCAAAGGTTCACCGGTGGAATGTATCAATTTAGAATCTTGAACCCTAGAGACTACATTTCCTACAATCCCCTTTTCCTTTTCCTGTTCATGCATCCCCTTACATAGATTGGGGTTTTGAGTTTCCATTTCTGCCCATATGGGGTTGCTCTGGCTTGTACCAGCATGGAGGAAGGGAGTAGTTTTTTTCATTCCTCTGTTTTTAAAAAATTTCTCTTTGATCTAAGTAGATTTTAATAAATAGTATTAAATTAATACTTGGAGTATTTAATATTAATTTTAATCTTTACAACACTCATAGGATATACGATCCTAGGAAAGTCACTTAACCTCTCTATGACTCAGGTTCTTTATCTGTAAAATAAGAATAATAGCATTTATTTCACAAGGTTGTCCTGAAGATCAAATGAGTCATCATATGTAAAGCACTTTGTAAACCTTAAAGTAATATATATATATACATATATATATATACACATATATACATAATGTTAGTGATTATTATGTGAACAAATAATTTAAAATGGTTATTTGGTTATTTATATATAGATATGGTTATATCAATAAATGCTAAACATAAGTATGACAAAATCCAACATCTCATTCTGTTAAAAACATTAAAGGCATAGAAATAAGTATATCTTTCCCTAATATAGTATATAACAAAAGTCCAAAATCAAGAACAGGGAGACAGAAAACCACAGGCCAATCTCCTCAATTAAGATCAATACAAAAATTTTCTGTAAAATATTAACAAGTAGGGGGCAGCTGGGTAGCTCAGTGGATTGAGAGCCAGGCCTAGAGATGGGAGGTCCTAGGTTCAAATCTGGTCTTAGACACTTCCCAGCTGTGTGACCCTGGGCAAGTCACTTGACCCCCATTACCTAGCCCTTACCACTCTTCTGCTTTGGAGCCAATACACAGTATTGATTCAAACACAGAAGGTAAGGATTAAAAAAAAAAAATCACTTGTGACTTAGAAATTTCCCTATTTCTGCTGAAGTTTTTATCATTGTCTCGTCACTCAGATTCCTTCAATCTTAGCATTTTCAACTCTTGACTCTCCTTTGTTCATCCCCTCCCACCAATCCAAAAAGCTGCCAAATCTTACTGAAAACCTTTTCCTATCCAATTCTACGTCCAATTCTATCTATTCACAGTGCCATTATCCTAGTTCATTCTCTCACCACTTCTTGCTGAACTATTTCAACAGTCTCTTAATTAGTCTCCGTGCCTCATTTCTCCCTACTCTAATCATTCCTTCACACAGTTGTCAAGGTGATTTCCCTAAAATATAGATCTGAATATTTTTCTCCCCTACTCAGTAAACTCCAATGACTCCCTATTACCTTTAGAATCATATATAAACTTTATTTTTTTAATCCCTTCAAAATCTGGCCTCTATCTACCTTTCCAACCTTTTCTATACTCTGGAGTATATCCAGACTGACCTTCTTGCTGTTTGTCACATACAACACGCCTGCTGTCCTCAATGAGACAAATGCACTCTCATATCGGTTTTGCTCCTTCAAAACTCACCTCAAACCTCACCTCCTACATGAAGCGTCCTCCCCAGTTGCTTGTTACTTCTTTCCCTAAATTACTTTGTATTTGTTCTTATATATTTCTTTTAATTTTAACCCTTACCTTCTGTCTTAGAATAGATTCCAAGTATTGGTTCCAAAGCAGAAGAGCAGTAAGGGCTAGGCAGTTGGGGTTAAATGACTTGCCCAGGGTCACACAGCTAGAAAGTGTCTGAGGCCAGACTTGAACTTAGTTTTATATACTTTTGACACACTAGTATGTTTCACTATAGAGGTAAGAGTAGGCTTGTCTTTATTCATTTCTTTCTGTTCTCTCTAACCAGTGGATAGCTGAATAGAGATAGAAGTGAATCCTTCTCATACTTTTCTTATCTCCTTCCTGGGAGACAGAAGGGTCAATTTAGTGTGTCATATTTCCACTGGTATTGACTTCTCTCTCTCTCTCTCTCTCTCTCTCTCTCTCTCTCTCTCTCTCTCTCTCTCTCTCTCTCTCTCTCTCTCTCTCTCTCTCTCTCTCTCTTTCTCTCCCTCTCCCTCTGTTCCTCTCTCTGTTCCTCTCTCTTCATCTTCCTCTCTCTCCCATTCTGCTAATGAAATAACAATTCATATAATAAGGGAGATTCTGTTAGGATATGCCTCATCATACAAGTGAAAAAAAATTATCAAAGAAATGGTATTCCACTGGTGGCCTAGAGACTCAGTGGACCCTGTTGTGATTTGCTATTCTTTATCTGTATTTGTGTGATTGTGTGTGTCACTCCAAGTGTCTCTCTACTCTCTCAGTTGGTTGTTTTGTCTCCTTTTGGCCACCCAAAGGTAAATTTCCCCTCAGGAGGCTTGCCTGCAACTCTGATTGATTATTTTGATTGCCTAGATGCTGCACTGTCTTCTGAAATTCTCCCAGACCATTTAGAACTCCCAGAGGCATGCATAGCTTGTAAATCAGCTGATCCCTTCTTGACTCAATTGAATTTCATACTTCATTAAAAGATCATAAGGGATAAACCATCCTGTTTACACATTTTAAATTTCATTCTATCCTTACATTGATTACATTACATTAATTGAAGGGGTATACAACATTCCTCACCTCTTACACTTAATATGAATATGTCTTCCCCAATGGAATGTAAGAGAAGGGTTTTATTTTTGTCTTCATATTCCTAGCACCAAGCATAATGCATAGTACATAGAGGGTGACTAATAGATGCTTGTTGATTGATTTTTAGGTGTTTAATAAAGTTTTACTGGTTAATTAATTGATTTTTTGAAATCAAATAGAAGAATGTAAGAGTACTGGGGACTTGAACTCATTACCTCCAAAAGAAGTCCTTTGTATTGGAGAAGGTTTAATTTTTTTATATCCATAGAATTTCCTCAGAAGTGATCGATTCTAACCTGTACTGGAGTAGGAGTCTATAATATTTCCTGTAGGTCATCATTCAGCTTCTGTTGGAAGACTTTCAGTGTTGAGAAACTCACTACTTCCTGGACAACTTGTTCCACTCTTAAATAACTCTCTAATTATTAGAAGTTTTTCCTTACATTGAGTCAAGATCTATCTCTGCAACTTTCATCCACTTCTTTTGTTCTTTTTTTCTAGGGCTAAGGAAAAAGGGGGAAAAAATCAAATTCCACAAACAATTACTAGGCACTTTCTATGTTCAAGGTACTATGTTGGGGATATAAAAAGTAATACTTCCTGTCCAGAAGGAGTTTACATTGACCTGATTGGGGTCAATTTCCCCTGATTGGGGGGAAAGATGGACAGGGGCGGACTCTAACACAGAGATAAATACAATACAAGGTAGAGAGTGTGATGGGAGAAAAGGAAAGACAGACTTCTTGCTCTAATAATATATGGCAGGAGGGAGAGAAGACTTTCAGATAGAGGAACTAGGGAAGGCTCTCAGAAATACCTGAGTTGAGAGACTGATACACTGTGGCACAATCGAATGTAATGGACTTCTCTACTAGCAGCAATGCAATGACCCAGGACAATTCTGAGGGACTTATGAGAAAGAACACTATCTACATCCAGTGGAAGAATCATGGGAGCAGAAACTCAGAAGAAAAACAACTGCTTGATCACATGAGTTGATGGGGATATGATTGGGGATGCAGACTCTAAAGGATCATCCTGGTGCAATTATCGATAGTATGGAAATAGGTCTTGATCAGCGACACATATAAAACCCAGTGGAATTGCTCATTGGCTATGGGAGGTGGGAGGGAAGAGGGGAGGGAAAGAACATGAATCTTGTAACCATGGGGAAATATTTTTAATTAATTAATTAAATAAAATTTTTCAAAAAAAAAAAAGAAATACCCGAGTTGAGCCTTACAGAACTGGAGTCAGGAAGACCTGAGTTCAAATCTTACTTCAGATACTAGCTTTGTGACCCTGGGAAAGTCATTTAACCCTATATGCCTCAGTTTGCCTCTTCATCTTCTCCAGGAGAGTCTGGACCAGCACTAGATTTGGGGCACCTGCTGAATGCACCCACTTTCCCTCTCTGGGTCTCATTTTTCAAATGAGAAATTAAGCTTCCTGACTTCTGGAGGTTCCTTCTGCTTCTGATCTTCTGACCTATAGCCTACCCTTTGATTCCTAGATCCAGTTGTCCTAGCCAAAGAAAAAGAGGAGCCATTTAATATCATTAATTAAGAGCCTAAATGAACTGAAGAAGAAAATGACAAACGGCTCCAGTATCTTTCCCAGAAAACTCCCAAATGAGATCACAAAGAGTGGGATATGACTGAAATGACTGAAAAAATTTTTTGTAAAACCCTTAGCCCATTGTTGTCACCATGTAGTAGGTGCCAAACAAATGCACATTTCGCCCTGCTCTCCTTCCTTCCTTCGAGCCAACTCCTGCTTATCATATCCTACCTAAATTGTGATGTCCTGCACAAAACCCAGTTTGCAGATGAGGTCTGACTCCCTGGGCCTGAGATGGTGCCTTTTCTTTTGGGAGAACACTCATGTTTGAGATAAGCATTCCATCTACTAAAACCCTCCCATCTATTTCATAAGACGGTCTAGTCACACCTCCCCAGAAAAGAGAAGGATTGGGGGAAATGCTGAGAGGAGGTGGTTACCTCCAGGGGAAAGGCCCCAGGGCCCAGGGAGTGGGGTGGATTCCCTCCACTGGCAGACTGGCTGAGCTGGAAGGAACCTTGTTACACAGAAGCTTACAGCTAGAGGGCATCCCGTCCAATCTGTTTTTGAAAATCTCTCCGAGATGACCTTGGCAAATGATCTCCCCTCTTTGGGCCTCAGTTTTCCATTCTGTAAAATGAGGGGCTGGATTAGATGGCTAGGGACGTATATTTTGGTCCAGACGGTGGGAAAGGGATAGGAGAGCAAGGACATCAAAACCAGAAGGAATTTTACAGACCTTTTAGTTCCCTCCACCTTCCTCTTTTGACAGAGATAAAAAAAAAAAAAAACCTCCGCTTTTCTAATTCTCACACCACCAGGTGAGAGGAAAGAAGACTGAAAGGAAGAGAAGACGAGGGAGAAAAAAGAGGCTGGAGAGAGAGAGAGAGAGAGAGAGAGAGAGAGAGAGAGAGAGAGAGAGAGAGAGAGAGAGAGAGAGAGAGAGAGAGAGAGAGAGAGAGAGAGAGAGAGAGAGAGAGAGAGAAGTAGAGGGGGAGGGGGAACAGAGGAGGGAAGAAAGGAGGAGATGGATTAAAGGGGAAGGAGGGAGAAAGGATGGTGAGGAAGGCTTAGTCTGGGTGTTTGTCCCCCGCCTCCATTAGACCCTACTCAGGTCCCAATTTGCAGCATGGGTTCCATCAGCGAGCCCTAGCTTAGCCCAGCCAGATCGGCTGGACTCCACCCAGACTGGGCTGATCTGCAGCACCTCAGTGCAAGGCTCCCATCTTCTGGCCACTCCTGTCCTTGCAACCAAACACTGGAACTTCAAATAAGTAGAGCTTGGGGCTGAAGGACAGAATGGTCTCTTCCTTTCCTGCCCTGGTCTCTGCAATGGAGAGCCACGGAGAGCCCTGACCAGTGCTGGACTCGAGGCACTTGCTGGGGTCACCCACTCCCCCTCTCTGGGCCTCATCTTTCAAATGCGAAGATTTGGCTCATTGACTTCTGGAGGTTCCTTCTGCTTCTAAATCTATCGCCCCATCGCCCTATCCTTTGATACCTCTCTAAACCTATTGCCCACCCTTTGATTCCTAAATCCAGGAGTTCTAGCCAAAAAAGAAGAGGAGCCACTTAAGATCTCCAGTGAAGAGCCTAAATTGCCATCCACCTCTCCCTAGCCTTGAAGTCTTTCATAGCACATTCCAGTGTGCCTTCATACCACCCCCTTGTGGGTGACTCATTAGGTGGAAATTTCATTTTGTTCTGTGCTCCCAGGCCTACTTTTGAACTTCCTCTGTGATAAAACAGGGATTCTCTGGGAGTTACCTGGCACACTGTTGTTTCAGCTGTGGCTAGGTGGCCACTAGGAGTGCAGAGTCAAAGCCCAAAGAAGTGTCAGTTCTCAGACAGAGCAAATCCCTTCCCCTCTTCTAGGAAGAGGCCAAGAGGCAAATGGCCCTGCTTAGTACTTCTGCCACTTCTAGGGCTGGATGCAGAGCATATCCATTGGCAGCTGGATGCCAAGGTTGAAAAGTCAGATCTGTCCAATGTCAGGCTAAGAACTGGAGTCAAGGCACTTCCTTCATCCCAGCCCCCAAGTTTAAGGAGTGTAGACAGCCTCCTAGTTTAGTTTCTGTTATAGGTTATTTCCAGGAAGTCTGTCTTCAAAGGTGGGCTATTTTTGGAGGATATTAACTTGGGGTACATAAACAGTTAAATGGTAACCCTTTCAGCCCCATCTCTTTATGTATGAACCCCTCAGATCCCCATGCCCCATATCATTCATCTATGCTGGTAATTATGATACAGCCAGACATCTAAATAAATGTCGTTTCCTTGGCATAGATCTTAATTTAATATGAACTGCTCCAATCCCAGTCCTTTGGGGTGATTTCCCCTCCATCTGGTACCATCTTACTAGTCATTGGTTGAGGGGAGTGGCAGCTCTCCATTTCTGAATATAACCCTTTATCTCCTGCCTTGCCAGTCAAATCTCTCTTTGTACCTATGGCAACGAAATAGATGTTTACCCAGAAGTCACAGAAGCACTTGTCCCTTGAACTTGGAGGAGAAAATTGGAAAAAGAAAGAAGGGAATCCATCTTGCCATAAGCCAGCCAAAGCACAGAGCAGCTTTAGGGAGGCACCTCCCAGTACTGGGTGCCCTTTTCCACCCTCCCCCTCCACGGCACCTGTGCCTGGGCACGCTAGTTGTTTATAATTACAGATAATAATGATCAGAATTGAGAGGCTGAGCCAGAGAGACAGCCAAGAGCTGATTCAGAGTGCTGCATATACACACTGAGGCCCTAATACCCACCTCATTCTAGGTCAAAGATCCTGTGCCAACCATTCATTTCCTAGCTCTCTTCCTTTCTAGAAAGAGGGAATTAAAGGAGAGTAAATGATTCTGGTTTTTTTTTTATTCCCTGTAGCCAAGAGACAGTGATCCAAAAGAACTATTTCCCCATGATTGCTTTTGTTAGCCATTCAGAATTATTTTTCCTCTCAACCCTCCCATCCCAATTTACAAACTTTCCTATTACTTTCAAAGAACCCCTCCATTCTCTCATTCCTTTGTGACCTTGAAAATTAACTTGAAACCTAGTATCATCTCCTATACCTCATTCTCTCTCACCTCCCGTATCTGGTCTGTTGCTAAGGCCTGTCAATTTCATCTCTGCATCATTTCTCCATGACTTCATCTAGGACAATTGGGTGACTCAATGGAATTGAATGCCAGGCCTGGAGATGGGAGGTCCTCAGTTCAAATCTGCCCTTGGATACTTCCTAGCTGTGTGACCCTGGGCAAGTCACTTAACCCCCATTGCCTAGCCCTCTCCATTTTTCTGCCTTAGAACCAATACTCAGTATTGATTCTTTTTTTATTTGAAAAAAATTATTTCATTAATTGATTTAGAATATTTTTCC
Source organism: Monodelphis domestica (assembly GCF_027887165.1). Classification (NCBI taxonomy): domain Eukaryota; kingdom Metazoa; phylum Chordata; class Mammalia; order Didelphimorphia; family Didelphidae; genus Monodelphis; species Monodelphis domestica. Next base: position 320,933,497 of record NC_077227.1, on the reverse strand, counting down.
ATGGTTACATGATTCATGTTCTTTCCCTCCCCTCCTCTCACCCCCCTCCCATAGCCAACAAGCAATTCCACTGGGTTTTACATGTGTAAAGACCTATTTCAATATTATTGATAATTGCACTAGGGTGATCGTTTAGAGTCTACATCCTCAATCATATCCCTAACAAACCATCTCAGTATTGATTCTAAGATGGAAGGAAGAGGTTGTTTTGTTTTTTTTTAACTTCTTTCCTCTGATACTATTATCACCTTGATTCAGGCCCTTGTCTCACACCTGGAATATTGCCATAGCTTGCTGGTCAGTCTAGTTGTCATAAGTCTCCATGCTCCAGCCCATCTTTCATTCAGCCCCAAGAATGATTTTCCTAAAGCATAGATCTGATCATGATTCACTGAACTCCAGTGGCTTCCTGTCACCTCCAGGATCAAATATAAAATCCTCTATTTGGTTTTCAAAGACCATCACAACCTAGGTGCCTTCCCATCTCTTGCATTTCCAGGCTTCTTATTCCCCTCTATGTACTCTTTAATCCAGGGACTCTGGTCTCCTTACTATTCCTTGAACAAGACACTCTATTTCTCAGCTCCCAGTATTTTCCATGCTTGGAATGGTATTTGCCATATTTGGAATGTTCTCTGTCTTCATCTCCATCCCCTGGCTTCCTTGGCTTCATTCAGGTCTCAGCTAAAAGTCCACCTTTTACAGGAAGTCTTTTTCTGATTCCACTTTTTTAAACCCATGCCTTCTGTCTTAGAATAAATACTAAACAGAAATTTTAAGGCAGAAGAGTGATAAGAGCTAGGCAATGGGAGTTACGTGACTTGTCTAGGGTCACCCAGCTAGGAAATATCTGAGGTCAAATTTGAACCCATGACCTCCCATCTCCAAGCCTGGCTCTCTTCACTGAGCCACTTAGCTGCCCCTCTGATCCCTCTTAATTCTAGTCTTTCTGTCTATTGAATATTTCTTATTTATCCTTTATATAGATTGCTTGTTCAAAGTCATTTACATGTTGTCTCTTCCATTAGATTATGATCTCCTGGAGAGTAGGGACTGGCTTTTATCTCAGCAAAATGCCTGGCACATAATAAACATTTAATGAATGCTTATTGACAGATTAACCATATTCCTAGGAACTGAATGTAGTTTTCTTCTGTGGTTATTTAGACAATTCCTACCTCTGTCCTGCTTCCTCTGTCTCCAGTAATCTCCTAATAAAATCTGAACGAAAAGTTTACCATATTACAAACCTTGTAAAGAACAGAAATGGGAATTATTGCAGAGCTTTGGCAACAAGGGAATAGGACTGTTTCCCTTCCGTACCTACCTCAGGAGGTTCAGTAATCACTCTCACATAAACAAAATTCACAATAATAGAGCAGGTCCCAGCAATGTCAATGGTGTTGGGAGCTTTCGTGGAGGAATTATCTCCTGGTCTGCTTCCTTTGGAGTCTTAACTCACCACTTTGATTACTTTGTAGATGGTTCAACTAGTCCACTCTCATCTCAATTCCTATTCCTACAGTATCTACCCTCTGCAAAGTGTGAGTGAATTGTCCCAGATCCAGTGCTTTGCTTGCCTCAAGTATTCTTCTCCATGGTGTCAAAACTCAAATTAGGGCCACCAATCTGTGCAGCAGGATTGACTTAGTTGTAAAACATAATACTATTTATCTTTTGTTGTGTACTTATTTATTTTGGTAGATATTTCCCAATTAAAACATTTAATCTGGTTTACTTTGGGAGAGTTGCAGGCCAGGTCCTGGATGAGATATACCCTTGCTCTACCGATAGACTGACAGCCTACTTGCCTTTGTCACTTAGTTCAGTATTCCTAATTGTGCTTTGGTCCCCCCGGGATTTCCTACTGACTCCATACCTGGTTGTCCTTCTTTCCAGCAGCCTCTTTATCTCAGCCTTATCTCTTAAGGCCAAGATGACAAATTCATGGTCCACAAAATTTCCAGGGGAACAGATGTAATTGGAGAATTTTCACAATATCAATAAAGATACAACATACATAATGTTAATTTGTGATTTTCTAACTACATATAAAGGCTGCAGGGATCCCCTGGTATTTGAGCTTGACATGATTGCCCTATGGCATTCTGGGAAAATGAATCTTTTCCTATTTGTGCATGAATCTCAAACCTCTGGCTTTAGGAAAAAATTTTCCAAATAGCACACTTATTTTTTCCCTTTGCAACTTAAACAGGTGCTATAAATTAGCGTGGCTATATATGCACAGTATCTGTATCAGATTGTAATTATATATTTAGATCCATGTAAAGCTAGTTGAATACATAGCTACATAGAATACATAATACATTAATTAGTCAATAAACATTTATTAAGTACCTACTATGTGCCAAGTACTATGCTAGGCACTGTAGATAAAAAAGAGGCAAAAGACTTTCTCTGCCCTAGAGATGCTCACAGTCTAATGGGGAGACAACATGCAAATAACTATGGACAAACATGCTATGCGTAAGAGAAATAGGAAATAATTTACAGAGAGAAAGGGTTGGGATTTTAGTTGGGACTTAAAGGAAACCAGGAAAGCCAATAGTGGAGATAAGGAAGGAAAGCATTCCAAGTGTGAAGGATGGCCCAAGAAAATGTCCAAAGCCAAGGGATGGAGTGTCTTGTTTATGAAACAGTCAGGAGGCCAATGTCAGGGGATTGAAAGGTATGCATTGGAGAGGAAGGTGTAAGAAGATTAGAAAGGGTAGGAGAGAGCTAGGTTATGAAGGGCTTTGAATGCCAAACAGGCATTTGCTCCTGTATTTGATAACGGAGGCAATAGGAAGCCACTATGTCTATGATTGGACCTATACTTTAGGAAAATCACTTTAATGAAGGATAGACTGGAGTGGGAGACACTCATACCATGCAAAATAGATACTACAAGTCCTCTATCATCTGTATGCTAACATCTCCCACAAAATTCTCAGCCCTGTGAAAAGGGGGTATGACTGGAACCAGTAGTCACTTCTGGACCTTCAGCTTCATTTTTTCTGGACCAGCCGATATTCTTGTCTGTTGGGGCAGTTCCAAGTCTGGGTCCATAGATGGCCCAGAGAGAAGGGTATCATTCTAGGTTCTTATGTCAGGTTCTCTATCTGGTCTCTGTTCCCCTGAGACCTTTGTATCTGAAGGGCTAGGCTTCTGAATTCATTCTCTCTCCCCTAGGCAGAGTCCCCCCCTTTTTTTCTCCCCTGCATTTTCTTTGGCACAGTATTCCCAGTGCCTACCACAATGCCTTGCACACAGAGTTAGTGTTTGATAAGTGTTTATTAAATTGAACTGGGATCCTTCCTCAAGACCCATAAACTCTGGCTTCCCCTCAGTCTGGGGTTTGAGCAATATTCTCACCATCATGGGCTAGGATCTATGAAAATCTAGCTATAACTCATGTATAGACCCTCCCTGAGGCTTAATTCCTTGAATTCTCTACATCCGTATTTGCCTGTTCATTGAGAAGTCTAACTCTCCCTTGGGCCAAAGATGGTTGCAATGTATCATCTATGGAAGACCCCAAGCATTCTTTGAAGCTATTTTGTGGACCAACGGATTACCTAATCTTTATATTCATTGGTATCATAGGATCATAGTTCTCTAACAGTTCATTATCTTGTATTTTTCTTGGACACCCAAGATTTCATAATCAATTAACAACCATTTATTAAGTGTCAGCTAGATGCTAGGCACTCTGCTGGTTGTTGGGACACAGATACATAATTTCTGTTCTCGCAGGAACATTCTATTGGGAGGGACAATTTGTACATATGAGTACATGCAGCCAGAGGAAATGCTTGGAGTGTCTCTGTCATGGAACAGCAAGGAGGCCAATGTCACTGGATTGAAGAGTATGTGTTAGAGATATAAAAAAAATCATGAAATAAATAGAAAATTAAATATAGGTTAGTAGGAGGGGACACTACCAGTTATGGGGATCAGGAGGGGTTTTGTTAAGAAAGTGGGGTTTGAGTATGTCCTGAAGGAGGTGAGAGATCCTGTCAGGAGGGAGGGCACAAAAATATGGAACTTGGGAAATAGAGTTGTTTATGTGAGAAACAGGGAGAAGGCTGGTTTGCCTGGATTGGAGAGTGGGTTAAAAGGGAAGAATGTGGGGGCAGTTGGGTAGCTCAGTGGATTGAGAGCCAGCCCTAGAGATGGGAGGTCCTAGGTTCAAGTCTGACCTCAAACACTTCCCAGCTGTGTGACCCTGGGCAAGTCACTTGACCCCCATTGCTTAGCTCTTACCACTCTTGTGCCTTGGAGCCAATACGGTAAGGGTTTAAAAAAAAAAAAGGAAGAATGTGTAACAATAGCGGAATGATAGGTTGGGACCAATTTGGAAAGTTGTTTTTTTTTTTTAAACCCTTACCTTCCGTCTTGGAGTCAATACAGTGTATTGGTTCCAAGGCAGAAGAGTGGTAAGGGCTAGGCAATGGGGGTCAAGTGACTTGCCCAGGGTCACACAGCTGGGAAGTGTCTGAGGCCAGATTTGAACCTAAGACCTCCCATCTCTAGGCCTGGCTCTCAATCCACTGAGCTACCCAGCTGCCCCCTGGAAAGGTTTTTAAAAGCCAAGATACTAGAGACAATAGGGGGCCACAAGAATTTACTGAGTGTGTGTATTGAGGTAGATCTTTGCTGAAGGAAAATCTTACACAGCTATTGGAGGCTATATTAGAGGCAGGAAAGATGAGACAGGGAGACCAGTTAGGACTATTGCAATAGTCCAGACAAGAGGTAATGTTTTCTTTTGCTGTTTTTGAAAAGTCTGATATTCTAATAAATAGATTTTACTTATTTATTTATTTTTACTTCTTGATATTTGGAATTTTTTTCTTGGTATTAATAATTTTCAAGCTCTGTTATATGCCTTGGTGAATTGAGTTTCGTGGTTATATGCCTTGCTGGTGTCCTATGTATCCTTTTTATGTGTAAAACGTTGACAACACTAGAATAGTCTACATCAGATTTTTTGCCACCTGGGGAGTGGGGAGAGGAGGGAGAGGATTTGGAATTACAGACTTCCTTTAATTTCTTAAAATATTTGCTAAAATGTAATTCAATTTCATTTTTTGTGCAATACAGGATCAGATTATAGTTTCCCATTATGGATTCCAAATAATTATATTATGGAGATCAGAGGGGCACCAAGAGAGATAGCTGTGTTGGCAAACCTATGGCATGTGTGTCAGAATGGGCTGCTCCCCACCTCTTTCCATCTTGCCTGAGGACATTTCTCACATCACCCAAACCTCTGCCCAGCAGCCCAAAGGGAGAGCTTCCTCCCTCCCCTGCCTGGGGTAAGGGGGCAGCTCACATGGGGTGTGAGGGTTGCAGTTTGGGTACTTGGTCTCTAAAAGATTCACCATCACTGACCTAGAGAATAAGTCAACCTTTCCCCACCCCACACACATACTCATACTCCCCACTTTCCCACAACACACAAATACACTGAGAACCCAAGCTCCTTGGGTTTGGGCTTGGGCTGTGGACCAGCTTGAACTCACACTAAATCTCTTCCTATGGCTTCCATTTCAACCCAAGTCCTCTTTTTCTCTCTTATATACACAGACTCACTCCTCCTACTTTACACCATGTACAAACCACCAGGGCTCTGATGCTCCTGACATTCCCTTACACATAATAAACTGACTTTTCTTCAAGCTCCTGTTTTCTTTCTCCTTCATGCTCATACTACAGAGACTGTCACTGACTGCAGAGCTAGTGCTCAGTTCATGCTCCTTGTGCCCAGGGACTAGTTTCTTCCACCCTCTTTCTAGCATCAGCATCAAGGGCAATTTGGGGACATAGCTTTCTCCTTTTATTTAGTGTACTCATTCTCTTAACTACTACAAGGAATGAAATAAGAAAGAGCTAAAGAAGTCGAGCCTGAGCAGGCTAAACAAATAGAGAACAGCTATGCACCCAAAGCTGATGGGACACAAATCTGCTCATGGCTGGCAGTGATAGCCTGGGTCTATTGAAGAGGTCTTGGAATTCTTTCCAGGAATTATTGAGCAGTTGCAAAGGGTACCATGAATTTGCAACGGTGAAATTCACTTGGTTTTGTGATTTTTTTCCACTAGGTGGCCCTGGGGCAGGAGAGGAGATCTTGGATAGGGGTAACCTAGGGATGATTCAGGATGGAGGAATGTCAGGTGGTCAAGGGTTAGATGATGGGACCTTAATTAAGTAGTTAATTAAGGCCTGGTGTAAAGGCAAGTGAAGCCAGAGTTGAGGAGATGGGCTGGGAGTAAAGGGAAAGATCCAGGTCCCACTGATTGCTAAAGGCAGGGAAGGGAAATGGTGGGGGAGAGCTTTAGGGTGAATGAGAGAATAGAGTAAGTAAGTAGGTGTCTTGGCCACGGCATCCTCAAAACCTCAAGAAAGGAGAAAAAACTACACATTCTTGGAAAAGAGGAGTGAGAGGCTAGATGTATGAAAAGAAACTGAATTTGAAACTAGCTTGAAATGTTCCATAAACCCTGCCAAGTAGCTGCACACAATTAAAAGAACAGAGAAACAATAACTGGTTGGTTAGAATGGAGCCACCTTTCAGATAAGACACATGAGTTGCTTAGATTCACAGTTATGAGAAAACTCCTCACATCCATCTGGGTCCTAGTTCGGGATCTCTGGACAGCACACAGAACTTGGTTCAAACAATGTACAATTTCCACAATCACTGCCCTCTTTTGGAGTCTGTGCAGAATCAGGCATAAGTGACCTAAAAATGCTTGTTGAGGTACAGCAAGGTGACTCAGTAGATTGAGAGCCAGGTCTGGAGACAGGAAGTCCTGAGTTCAAATCTGAATTCAAGCAGGTCCTAGCTGTGTGACCCTGGGAAAGTCACTTAACCCTAATTGCTCATCAGCCCTTACTGCTCTTTTGCCTTGGAACCAATACTTAGTATCGGTTCTAAGACAGAAGGTCTTAAAAAACACACACACACACACAAGAGGAGATAACCACCTTTGATATTCTTCCCATCATACACAAGGAGTCTTTCAGAGGTTCAGGAGTCACCTGGGGCACTCACTGGACCTTGAGCAACTCGAAGCTTGATGTTCTGAGTTCTATATATCCTAAAATGGCTCTAGCCCTGATATGGTGCTATGATCTATCTGTGAGGCTCCTTTTGGTTCTAGGGCTTTAAGCCCAGCAGGCAAAGTAAGACTCATTAAGAGACCCGGAATCCCCCAGAGCTCTGTCTGCCTGTGTGTTTATCTGTATATCAGTGTGCCTGCATGTCTATTTGTCTGTCTATGTGTCTGTCTGTATACACCTGACCATCTACAGGCTGACCTGCACAATACAAAGATTCCTCTGAGTGATGAAGTCTGCTCTGTTCAACAACCAACTTATGCTTTGCTCTGAAAAGTTTAAATCAGAGCAGATTTGGAGAAAACAACTTAATTTGAATAACAAGCCAGATGGGGTCCTTCCTGTTCCCTGGGGAGCCTCCTTCTTCCCCCTGGCCCCACATTCCCCAGCAATTAGCACAGAGACAATTAATGCACAGAACAGAATCTACCAAATTGGAATTTCAGGAGGACCTTGGCTCTGGGGAAAGCAGGGAGACTATTTGTGGGTTGAGGCCTGTAGACTTAGCACCTGCCAAGAGATACACAAATATCTCAAGCAAAGAGGGACTTTCTGTACAATGTCAGAGATGAAAGGAACCCTAGAGTGTAGAGTTTCAAACATGGCAGGTACTTAGAATCACAAAACACAGAATGTCATGGGAGCTTTAAAGTTATAGGATAGATTATCAGAGTTGGAAGGGGTCTTTGGATCCAGGAATAATGATTGTCAGAGCTGGAAAGGGGCTTTGGGGTCCTAGAACATAGCATACCAAAGCTAGAAGGGGCCTTAGGGTCCAGGAACAATGAGTGTCAGAGCTGAAAAAGGGCCTTGGGGTCCTAGAACATAGACTATCAAAGCTAGAAGGGACATTAGGGTCCAGGAACAATGAGTGTCAGAGCTGAAAAGGGGCTTTGGGGTCCTAGAATATAGACTATCAAAGCTAGAAGGGACATTAGGGTCCAGGAACAATGAGTGTCAGAGCTGGAAAGGGGCCTTGGGGTCCTAGAACATAGACTATCAAAGCTAGAAGGGACATTAGGGTCCAGGAACAATGAGTGTCAGAGCTGGAAAGAGGCTTTGGGGTCCTAGAACATAGCCTATCAAAGCTAGAAGGGACATTAGGGTCCAGGAACAATGAGTGTCAGAGCTGGAAAGAGGCTTTGGGGTCCTAGAACATAGCCTATCAAAGCTAGAAGGGACATTAGGGTCCAGGAACAATGAGTATCAGAGCTGAAAAGGGGCCTTGGGGTCCTAGAACATAGCATACCAAAGCTAGAAGGGACATTAGGGTCCAGGAACAATGAGTGTCAGAGCTGGAAAGAGGCTTCGGGGTCCTAGAACATAGCATACCAAAGCTAGAAGGGACATTAGGGTCCAGGAACAATGAGTGTCAGAGCTGAAAAGGGGCCTTGGGGTCCTAGAACATAGAATATCAAAGCTAGAAGGGGCTTTCAGATCTAGGAACATTGATTATCAGAACTAGAAGGGAACTGAAGGTCCTAGAAGATGGTATGTCAGAATCAGAATCAATAACCAAGTCAATAACCAAAAACCCTTTTGGGTCCCTAGGCATGTGATCCCCTTTGGGGAACTGGAAGAGGACATGGTCTCTGGTCTGAAAGAGTTTGACATCTAGTTGGGAAGATGAGGGGAATGATAGAATCAGAACTCATATTCATAGAACATAGAATGTCAGAGAGTAGAAAGGATATTAGAGATGATTTGGCATAACTCTCTTCTGTTACAGAAGGTGAAACTAAATGCTACAAGGTAGAGTCAACCACATTTACAACCTCATTGGTTGCCAAGTCATGACAATTCTACTTCCTCACCATTTCTCACATCCACCCCCTTCTCTCTATTCACAAGGCAATTTCTCTAGTTTCAGGGTCTCACTGCCTCTTGCCTAGACTTTCACAATAGCCCCCTAATTGGTCTCCCTGAATCCAGTCTGTTCTCTTGCTAATTTGTTTTCCACACAGCTGCCAGATCAATATCTCTACCAACAGAGGTTTGAGTATGTCACTCTCCTGCCCAATAAGCTTCAGTGGCTTTCTCTTGCTTCTGGGATAAAATACAAACTCCCCTTTTTGATATGTAAAGCCTTTCACATTTTGGTTCCAGACTCTCTTTCCAGGCTGGTTTCTTACTATTCTCTCTGCTCACCATTCCACATTTCAACTAAATTGGACTACTCATATATGACACTCAATTTCCAATTCCATACTCCAAAGGGGAGTCCCTTAGGCTCATTTAATTCAACAAATATTTATTATATTTTCTGTAAAGAATTCTGTGCTTAGCCCTTGGGGGAGATACAGAGTTATGATCATGTAGAGTCCCTGGCCATAGAGCTTATGGTTTGATGTGGGAAAAGGCACAAAGTACTGTTTGAGGCCGGTAAAGATCATTATTGGCAGGAGGATCAGGGAAGACTTCTTGGAGGTGGAGGCATATGAGTTGGAAATTAAAGGATGGGTAGCTCTCAGGGAGTAGCTAGGGGGTATAGTGGATAGAGGGCCAGAACTAGAGTCAGGCTCATCTTTCTGAGTTCAAATCCAGCTTCAGACACTTAGTAGCTGTGTGACCCTGGATAAACAACTAAATCTTGTTTGCCTTAGTTTCCTCTTTTTTAAAATGAGCTGGAGAAGGAAATGGCAAATTACTTCAGTGTCTTTACAAAAAACAAAAAACCCCAACCCAAATGAGGTCAGGAAGAGTCAGACACAACTGAAAAATAACTGAACAATAATAATGAAAGAATTTATTAGGTGAAAGGAAGTATAAGGAACAGTGCAAGCAAAGACATGGAGTAGGGAGTGTATAAAGTGTGCTCAGAGAGCACAGTTGAGAGAATAGGTTTCAAGGAGGGTAATAATATGAAATGACATTCAAATCTAGCTCTGTGACCCTGGGCAAGTCACTTAACCCCCCATTGCCTAGCTTTTACTGCTCTTCTGTCTTGGAATCATTACCTAGAATTGATTCTTAAGAGAGTAGGCAAGGGTTTTAAAAAAATGAAATTATAATAGAAATCTTGGAGTGGTACTAGATTGTGGATGGCCTTGAATGCCAAGGAAAAGGGTCAAATTTGACTTTGAGGGGTTACTTAGTCAAACTTTACTCAAGGTTTTAAACAAAGCAGTGAAATGGACAGATTTATGTATAAGGAACAGAACTGAACATATTTAAAGGTTTGACCCTATGTGACAGACTTGGGTATACTTTGGTGTATTTCTCACTTCTTTAGCTCATCATAAGCTGAGATTGTCAGCATTTGACAATTCCTCCCCTGAAGGGCCATTACTTATTCCTTTTACAAGCACCAGGGCTCACAAGGCTTGAAATGTGTTTGACTAAAGTGAAACAGAGAAGAGATGGTGGACATGGGTAGGCTGTGACATATTAGCAGTGATGATATGCTCAGTAGCAGTGTCAAAAAGGATGCCATCACATTGCTGTACGATTGGAAAATGAAGCAAAGAGTCAGCTTGCATTCCCTCCTCCCTGTATTCATAGAAAGAAGGAAACAAGAGTTTATAAAGCACCTACTATGTGCCATGAACTATGCTAAGTGCTTTTCAAATATCTTATTTGATTCTCACAATAACTGGGAAATATATGCTATCATACTCACTTTATAGTTGAAGAAACTGAGGCAGGTGGAGGTTAAATGTCTAAACTAGTAAATATTTAAGGCTGGATTTTAATTCAGATTGGCTCCAAGTCCCAAAGCCACCCAGCAGGCTATAATATTGAGCAATCTGGAAGAAGGTCCCTGACATATTGAGCAGATCCTCTGTGGGAAGAGTCACACAGGATGAGTTGGAATTTGCGCTGTTGTTGGAGGGTACAGACTCTGGATGGTGAGGCTCTGAGATCACAGATGGATCAAATTATTAAAGGAAGTGAATGAATAAGAAAGACCTTGTCACCATCATCCCGTGGGCTGTTCTGTCTCAGTCCCTTAAATAACTTCCTCAGGTAGGGCTTTAGCAGGGGATACCCAGGAGGTTATTGCACCATGATCTTTTTGACCTCTCTGACAGCTCTTCCAGGAATCCCAGTTTAGTGCTAATTGATCGATAGTTATTAGTTAGGCCAGTCCAGTGAAGTAGGTTCAGAATGGGGATTAAATGAGATTCTTGAAGACCATCTAGTGGTTAACAAAAGGAGATGTGATTTACCAGGCCATGGAAAGGGTATCCAGGAGGATCGTGGACCATTGCTTCTACATTTGCCATGGTGGTGTCTTGGGGTCAAGCCTGAAGGAGGAGGTCCTATTTCTCATGGCCTGAATTTTGCACATAAACCACCAGGAAGTGCTGTTAATGGTGAAATCCTTAGTTCATTTGATAGATTGTTGGACCTAGAGTCAGTTAAGACTTGAGTTCAAATCAACTTCAGAAATTTACTAGATGAGTGATTCCAGACAAGTCGCTTAGCCTCTGCCTCAATTTCTGCATCTGTATAACTAGGATAATAATAGTGCCTGCTTTGTGAGGTTTTTGTAAGGCTCAAATGAGATACTATTTGTAAAGTGCTTTGCAAACCTTAAAGCTATATAAATATAAAATAAGCCATAGATGTTAGCTATTATTAACATTCTTTAAACAATTTTTAAATTTTCAATTTTATGGGTGCAGCTGGGTGGCTCAGTGGATTGAGAGCCAGGTTGAGAGACAGGACGTCCTAGGTTCAAATCTAACCTCAGATACTTCCTTGCTGTATGACCCTGGGTAAGTCACTTAACCCCCATTGCCTAGCCCTTACCACTCTTCTGCCTTAGAATTTTAAAATCCTTACCTTTCATCTTAGAATCAACATTCTAAGATGAAAGGTAAGGATTTTTTTAAAAATTCAATGTTATTTTATTTTTAGCTTTGAATTGTCCTCACTTTCCTCCTCCCATTGAGAACAATTAAGATTAGCGGATAGTTTCAATACCTCCCCCACCCCCAAATCCTTACCTTCTGTCTTAGAATTGATACAAATATGAGTTCCAAGGAAGAAGAATGGTAAGGGCCAGGCAAATGGTGTTAAATGACTTGCCCAGGGTCACACAGCTAGGAAGTGTCTGAGGCCAGATTTAAATACAGATCTTCCTGACTCCAAGCCTGGCTCTCTATCCCCTGAACCACCTAACTGCCTGTTTCAATACCCTTTTAGAAAAAACTAGCCTAGTCTGGGCTGGGCAGTCATGGTTCCTATAATATACCACCCCTTGGTGGTAAAGTTCTTTTTTTTTAACATGTTTTTATGTTTTATTATTGCATTTTGCTTTTTTGCTATAATAATTTGTAAGTAATTCATCCCTCCCAGAATACCCTCCCTTAAAACAAAACAACCTAAATGCAGTTAAGCCAAGGGGGCAAGATTCTAAAGGATGAGGACCTCCCATCACTTAAAAAGCCTTCGGGGATGTTACTGGACAACCCTGATCTCAGAGATGAAGAGATGAAGCCTGGCACAGGCATCCTTGGAGGGGGAACAGAAAAACAAAGACAATATAGACAGCAAAAGTGACAATTAGCACTCTCATAGCTCCTTGAAGGAGTGACAGCATAGAAGGGCCAGGGCATCCCAGAACTTCCAGACTGTGCCTTCCTTTTCTGGAAGGACTGGGTCCTGGGCCTTAATGAGCGGCCCCATGTGGTGGGTGATGCCAAACTTCACAGTTCACAGGAAGTCTCCTGGTGTAAGTAGTGTGGAGGAGGAGGGAGTACCAGGAGCTCAAGGCCACAGCACAGATGATGGCATTTCTGGCATCGTCATCAGGGTCAGGTTTGTCTATGGTAAGTAATGAGGTAGCTAAGAAATAATTAACTTCTGGTGCTCAGGTCATCTCCAAGAGTTACCTGTACTGCCACCCTCAGGGTTTGCCAGTCCACCAGCGGGGACCTCTTCCCTTCTGCCTAACAGTCCCAACGGTGGAGGAATACCTAATCTTGACCCTTTTAGAGGTTTCTGCTTAGAGACTAGCCCATTTTTTTCTGTGGAGGCTAGGTAGACAGTTTCATATAACTCCAAGTTACCAAGAAAGCAAGGTATCAGACAACTCTCTCTCTCTCTCTCTCTCTCTCTCTCTCTCTCTCTCTCTCTCTCTCTCTCTCTCTCTCTCTCTCTCTCTCTCTCTCTCTCCCACTCCTTCTCTCCCCCGCCTCCTTCTCTCCCTCTCCTTCCCTCCCTCCCTCTCTCTCTCTCTCTCTCTCTCTCTTTCTCTCTCTCTGTGTTTCTCCCTCCCTCCCTCCCTCCCTCTCTCTCTCTCTCTCTCTCTCTCTCTCTCTCTCTCTCTCTCTCTCTCTCTCTCTGTGTTTCTCCCTCCTTCCCTCCCTCCCTCCTTCCCTCTCTCTCTCTTTCTTTAATCCTTACCTTCTGCTTTAGAATCAATGTTGTATATTGGTTCCAAGGCAGAAGAGTGGTAAGGACTAGGCCATGGGGGTTCAGTGACTTGCCCAGGGTCACACAACTAGGAAGTGTCTGAGGCCAGATTTGAATCCAGGACCTCCTATCTCTGGGTCTGACTCTCGATCCACTGAATCACCCAGCTGCGCCCTCTAGTCACTATTTCTGTCAGAGTTGGGGAGAACACCTACAGCTCACTTTCTTGTAGCCTCTCCTTACTGGAAGTCCCAGCCCCCAAAAAAGGTTCCAGAGAAAGAGAAGTTGTTGTTTCTCCTTTTAAACTATTTGGTTTGTGCGTGGGTTTTTTTTTTTCAGTCATTTCAGTTGTGTCCAACTCATTTATGACCCCATTTCGATTTTTCTTGACAGAGATCCCAGAGTGGTTTGCTGTTTCCTTCTCTGGTTCACTTTACAAATGAGGAAACAGAGTTAAATAACTTGTCCAGAGTCACACAGCTGGTGAGTGAGTAAGGCCAGATTTGAACTCAGGTTTTCCTGACTCTAGGACTGGTACTCCATCCATTGCACCACCTCACAGCCCTTAAACGGATACAACACCTTCTTCATTCAACTACTTCTGGGGGTGCATTTGGCACATGTATTCATATCCTCAATTCTGGAATTGTCTCCATAGTCCTGGGGAGATTTAAACCCTGTCCTTTCAAGTGTTTCCCTTACTGCATTCTACTAAAGTTTTTTTCTTTTTTAAACCCTTTTTAAAAAAAAAAAACCTTACCTTCCATCTTAGAGTCAATAAAAGTCAATGCTATGGCTGTGTGACCCTGGGCAAGTCACTTGACCCCCATTGCCTAGCCCTTACCACTCTTCTGCCTTGGAGCCAATACACAGTATTGACTGCAAGACAGAAGGTAAGGGTTTTAAAAAAAAAAGTCAATACTATGTATTGATTCCAAGGCAGAAGAGCTATAAGAATTGGGCAATGGGGGTTAAGTGACTTGCCCAGGGTCACACAACTAGGAAGTGTCTGAGAGTATATTTGAACCCAGGACAGTATATTTGAAACCAATCCACTGAGACACCCAGCTGCTCTTCTAAAAAGTCCCAAGAAGTCCATTCAGCACAGTCCTTAATCTCTAAATCACAGTCTCTAGGGAGGGTCTGGGCCTACTTATAGGTCAGTCTGATGGCCACAATCTACTCCAAGACAAAAGTTATACATAGTCAAACAATGATAATTTACAGCATTTATTCCCAGCTGCTCCTAGGCACTAAATGCCCAAAGCCTTAGTGCTCTAATCCTCCTGCATGGATGGGGGCTGGCTCATGGCATTCAGAGGGGACCAGGGCCAGAGGTACCCCCAGAATCACAGAGGCCACCCAGAGCCAGGCTTCAGCATCATCAGGAGCTCTGCTCACCCAGGGCTCTCCCATCTCTGTCTCACCCTTCCTCCCCAGACAAGGATGTCACTCCAATCCAGACCTGAAGATGACAGCAAAGGTCAGAGACTCAGCCTGGCTCCAGGACATCCCATGGTTCAGCTCTGGGACTGGAATGATGTGACTCTTCCAGGCTATCACCTAGACAGCTGGGCCTGGAGTTGGGAGTTCAAATCCAGCTTCAGACACTTCCTAGCTGTGTGACCTTGCTTAATGTCTCTCCACCTAGGAGGCAGCCAGGTGGTTTAGTGGCTAAAGACCTGGGGAGTTGGGAAGACAAGTTCAAATCCAGCCTCAGACATTTCCTAGGTAGGTGACCCTGGGCAAGTCACCTAACCTGATTGCTTGACAAACAGATTCATTGGAGAAGGGATAAGGACTCCAGTATCCCTGCCAAGAAAACCCCACAGATAGCTCTATGGGCTACAAAGAGTCTCACACGGTGATCTAACAGCTAACCAAAAAGAAATTGATTTACTTAGAATACCCAAAGGCTTTGTGACAAAGAGGCTCATTGATTCTGTTGGGCACAGGTTCCTCCCTGGCCTCTCCAATCACCTCACAGACTGGAGCTCTGAACTCCCCATCCACACCTTTGTGCCAAGGCCAATAGTAATGGGGGAAGCCTTGGTAGTCTGGACCACAGACCTCATAGAGCATCTGTCTTAGAGGCAGGAAGACCTGGGTCCATCTCACCTCTCTGGGCCCCAGTAAAATAAGGGAGTTGGGAATGGGTGGCCGCCGAGGTCCCATGGATTCCGGATCTGCTTCTGTAGCACCGAGGGTCCACGTCCCCGGCTGGAATCTTTCTTGGGGTTCTTTTTTCTCTACAACCCTTCCTTCTTTCAGTTCTCAGCAGCTCCCAGCAGGGGGAAGTTGTTAATCACAGGCCCAAGTCTATTATTCTGCAGTCCTGACATTTCTCTGTCTGAAGGTCTCCTCTGTTTTCTAGCAGATGATCCTTTCCCTGGAGGTAAGCACACTCACCGAGCAGACAGGGAAAGCACTCTGCACAGCCCCTGCCTCCTTTGCCCACTGTGTTCCCAGGCCTCCAAACACCCCTGGGAGCAGCATTCCTTCATTTTTTATAAAGCCTGCTTTTACTCCTTGGTTCTCAAAGCTCCCGGGCTGTTACAGATCTCCCTAGGGAAGGAGCCTTCTTTGCCCTTGTTATCTTTTATTAGTTAGCCTCTCAAAAAAAAAAAAAAGAAGTTAGCCTCTCCCTATTTCTGTGTTAGCCCATGATGGCTTACTCTATTTTGTGTGGCAAGTTAGGGCATTCAGAGGATAAAGTGCTGGGCCTAGAGTCAGGAAGACCAGAATTCAAATCTGTCTCCACATACTTAATAGTTGCATGACCCTGGGTGAGTCATTTAACTTCTCTTTGCCATCTTTCCTCAACTATAAAATGGGAATAATAACTCTGCCCAGTGGCTATTCCAAGTTTTTTTTTTCTTTTCTCCTGAAGCCTATCACACTTCCCTTCATTCTCTCTCAGAAGAAGATTTGTCTACTACTTTACTGAGAAAATTGGGGCCACCTACATCCAAGAGTTGTGAGGATCAAAATGAGATATTTGTAAAGTGGTTAGCACAGTTCCTCACACATGGTAGGTGCTAATAAAAGTTTCTTTCCCTCCTTCCTTCCCTTCTTCCCTCCCTCCTTCCTTCTTTCCTTCCTCCCTCCCTCTTTCCCTCCCTCCCTTTTTCCCTCCCTCTCTTCCTTCCTTCCTTCCTTCCTTCCTTCCTTCCTTCCTTCCTTCCTTCCTTCCTTCCTTCCTTCCTTCCTTCCTTCCTTCCTTCCTTCCTTCCTTCCTTCCTTCCTTCCTTCCCTCTTTCCTTCCCTCCTTCCTTCCTTCCCTCCTTCCTTCCTTTGTACCTTAGTGCCTGATGGTGTGTCACCCACCTCCTATAAGTCTAAAGGCTTGGAAAGAGCCTCTCCATCTCTCCCAAATTGTCTTTCAGTTGTCTGTCAAGGTATAAAAAGGAGTGAGTGGATAAGGATTCAGAGGCTTTCAGGGGCTCATATCCCTAATAAGCATCAGGGCTTAGATTTGAACCCAAGTCCTTTGACTCCAAATCCAGAGCCCCCTCTCCTCTACTACACTGCCTGACTTTATAGAAGTGAAAACTGAGACTAACCAAGACATGATGTGACTTGCCCAGGAGGAGCTAGGAGGGGGCAGAACCAGGATAATAGCTGTCCTCAAGTACTTAAAAGGGCTGTTACCGGAAGGAGAGATAAAGCTTGTTCTTGGCCCCAGCCTATAGGACTAACAGCAATGGGTAGAAACTATTGAGAGGTGGATTTAAGCTTGGGGAAAGGAAAGATTGGAACAACCATTCCCAAGAGGAAGTGACTGTTTGGGAGGCAGCAGTGGCTTCTTGTTCAGAGACAGGTTGGACCAGGTGGCTTCTGATGCCATCGCTTCTGACCCTGACATCCTGGGGTAACCTCTGAGCCATGTTGAGTCAAGAGTGGAGATGTTAATGAAGAAGCAGAATGGGGACTTGTAAAAGAGGCTAATGGACAGCTAGATGGAGCAATGAATAGAGTGAGTCAGGAAAATGCATCCTCCAGTTTAAATCTGACCTCAGACACTTAGGAGCTGTGTGACCCTGGGCAAGTCACTTAACTCGGTCTCAATTTCTTATCTAGAAAATGATCTGGAGAAGGACATGGCAAACCACTCCAGTATTTTGCTAGTTACAGATTTGTGCTTAAATTTCAAACACAGGCATTTACACTTTGGAAATCAGGGAATACTACAAATCAGAGGCTTTTTAATTGTTTTGTTGATTGAAGATGTGTAGATTTTGTAATTTGTAGATTTAATAAAGTGATGGGAAAATGCTAGTGATACAAATTAAGCTCCAAAGTTTGTCATGGGCAATTTTTTTTTTTTGAGACCCAGCACACCTCTGCTGGACTGATGAGAACTGAGGTCCCTGCGAGTCTGTCTGTGGTTGCGCCTCCAGGACTCACAGGTGGCCTTAGAAGGCCCAAGCCCAAGCCCTGAAGCTTGGAACTCAGTCTCCCTTCATTCCTTGTCTCTTTACAGCAGCAGCTAACAGACAACCCTTTACCCCCAACTCTGCTCTGCGACCCAGAGGAGGCTCCCCAGGGTCTAATTAACAATAGCCCTAGTCTGGGAGGGAGGCGCCTGTGCCAAATTATTTCTGATGAAGAAACAGGATCCCTCTGAGTGCCCTAGGGGTGCTGAGTCTGGGGAGGAGAGAGACTGGGGGGCTAATCCCAGGGAGAAGTCTTGGTCTTTAGGAATTGGGATATGGGAGGATCTAGAAACCAGGTGTCTGTCTGAGTGGGGGAAGGGGCAAATCTTGGGGAGAGGGACCTAGAGCTGGCTGCTCTCCCATTCCCCAACAGAGGCTTTCTCATCCTTCTGTCAACCTTAGGGTCATAGGATTCAAAGCTAGAAGGGACTTTAGAAATCATCCTCTACAACCCTCTTCTTTTAAAGGCATCTGGGTGGTGCAGTGGGTAGAGTGCTGGGCTTAGAGTCAGGAAGACTTGAGTTCAAAAGCAGCCTCTGATAACTCGATAGTTGTGTGACCCTGGGCAAGTCACTTAATCTCTTCTGATCTCCATTTCCTTATCTGTAAAATGTAGATAATGTTAGCCCCTCACTCCCAGATTGGTTATGAAGATCAAATGAGATAATCATTGTAAAGCATTTATCATGGTGCCTGGCACATATAAACATAGAAGGGCAAGGACTTGCCCAAGGTCACATGAATAATATTATTCCCAGAAACCCTACATAAATGTTAGTCATTATTTTAAAGAATAGGAAATTGAACCTCATAGAAACAAAGTGATTTGTCCAACTCTACACCTTCAGTCAATGTCAAGGCAGGCTCAGATCCAGTGTGCCTCAGCCTCCTAAGGGATTGTTTTGGCCACAATCTGGGCTGGGATAGAGGGAATACTCAATAAGAGACCAGTAGATCTCAGGGCTGGAGGCAAGCTTCACTTGAGGGAAACTGAGGACAGGGGCAAGGGTAAATGGAGAGGATTTATCATTCATTCTCTGGTTTTAGAAAGTAACGAGGAAAGGAAGTAGGAACTGTGGCTTGTGCGCAATGGAATCTCCAATTAGAGAAATGAAAAATGGAAGATCCTTTTTCTCTGTAGAATACTTTCTGCTCTGCAAACTTTTCCCATCTTTTCTTTATAATCCTAGACCAAACTGCTGATCCTTAACAAGACTCTCCATTTTCCATCTCCATGCCTTTGCACTGACTGTGCCCCATGCAAGGAATGCTTTTTCTTTTCATCTCTACCTTTTGCTATCCTTGGCTTCCTCAAGACTTAGCTCAGATGCCACCTTTCCTCCGCATCTTCAGCCTCTGAGCCTCTACCTTTTACACTGCAGACAGGTAAGGAGGGCTTTGGAGCATGCCCAGATCAACTCTCAGAGAAGCACCCTGTGACCATGTGGCTATGAGTAGCTGGTCAGACTAACAGTCTCTCTTTCCTGCTGTATTGGGGGACACCAGCCTCCACCAATAGAGAGAACCCTCTAATGAGATTTGGGGCCCCAGTTACACCCCTTTATTTACATGTTGTCTCTTCATATGTGCATATGTGCACTCCCTGAGGATAAGGACTATTTGGGGGGATTTATTTTCTTGGTATCCCCAGTCCCTAATGATGTGCCTGGTACATAGTAAGCCAATCAATCAATAAGAAAACATTTATTGTTGTTCATCAGTTGTTTCAGACATGTCTGATTCTTTGTGACCCCATTTGGGGGTTTCTTGGCAAAGATAGGGAGTGGTTTGCCATTTCTTTCTCCAGCTCATTTGACAGATTAGGAAACTGAGGCAAACAGGGTTAAGTAAGGGTCACACAGCTAGTAAGTGTCTGGATTTAGAATTGAACACAGGAAGAAATGTCTTCTTGACTCCAAGTTTAAGCACATTCTATGAGCCAGGTTCTTTGTGCCTCCTACTGTGCTAAGGACTGGGGCAAAAGGCAGTCCTTAGTAAAGTAAAGGAAGTAAAGGAATTTGAGTAAAGGAAGCAGGAATTGAGGCTTGCTCAATGGGATCTCCAATAAGAGAAATGAAAACAACAATAACATAACAGGTGACCCTCAAAGAGTTTACAATCTACCGAAGGAACAAGGCAGGCTATGTACGGGATGAATGCTTAATAAATGCTTGCTGATAGGTCATTTGAAGGAATCTAGTGATCAACAAACATTTTAAAGCATCCACTATGTGCAAAGCAAGGGAAACACTTCTTGCTTTCAAGGAAATTTGCTTTTTACAAAGAAACACTGACTGTTAGGACTGGGGATGACCTTGGAAAGCATCCTCCTCATTCTAAAGAGAAAAGGGACTACGGATCAGAGAGACAGGAAGTTACTTAACTTGCTCAAGGTGACAGGCTTGCTCTGCCCATGACAGACATAGGACTAGAATCCAACTTTTGTGATTTTCTTTCAATTGCCCGACCATGCTTGGGGTGGCAGAAATAGGAGAGAGTTGGAAAAATGTCAGAAAGGAAATGGAGACTGGGGAAGGAAGGAGAGAGAGAAGAAGAGGGAGGAGTGGGGAGCTGGGAATAGGAGGGAGGAGAAGAAGAGAGAGAGGGGCAAGGAAAGGGTAGAAGAAGGGGGAGGGACAGGGATAGGGTGGGAGATGGAGAGAGGAGAAAAGAAATATGAAAATTAGCAGAGACAGACAGAAACAGACAGAGGCAAAGACAGAGAGAGAGAGAGAGACAGAAAGACAGCCACAGAGACAGAGACAAAGAGAGGCAGAGACAGAGAAAGACAGACAGACAGACAGACAGACAGACACACACACACACACACACACACACACACACACACACACACACAGAAATGAGAGACACAGAGAGAAAAATAGAGACAGACCGAGTAGCAGAAAGAGAAACCATACGATTTGGTGAGGGGAAGAGTGTGAAGTAGGGTACACTGAAAGGGACAAGATTAGGAGATTAAACTCAAAGGCAGTCAATAAATCAGAAAAAACTGAGTCAGGGAAAACTTCATGGAGGCTGTGGCATATGGGGTCTGTACTATTGGAATATTTGTAGCCTATGGAGTTAGAGTGGATTGTAGAGATCATCTCTTTTGATAGCAGAGAAAATTGGCACTTAGAGGAAGGGCAAGGACTTGCCCAAGGTCACACAGATAACATGAATCCCAGAAAAAAGAAATCTCTTCTGAACTTGAGGGTTTGCCTGGGCTCTCTTTGCCTGGCTCCTCCTTCCCCCGGAGGTTTAGGAACATTCCTAGCTCAATGAATTCATTCCCTGGGAGAGAGCTCTTCTGCAGCTCTAAAAATAGCCTCATTTATACTGCAGCCCCAGGAGGCAGGAAGCAGGCCTAATCCTCATTTGCCAACAAACTCGAGAGAATGCAGAAAAAATAAGGGTGCTACCCAATCAATCTCCACCCCTCCCTTCATTCTCCTCCTGTATTCAGGGGGCCCTGAGTGTCCCCTCCCCTCCTCCCCACCATCCTTCTGGCCTCCTGCCTCCCTCTGAGCTTCCCGAAGGATCCCTCTGTTCCGCAGAGACCAGGTGACCCTGGAAAAGTTGATGATGCTGGGAGTTTCCCTCCCTGCCTGTGCCCAGGCACCCACTACAGAGGGAACAAATCTCAGCTCAAAGGTGCTCCCCCTCCCTGAGCAACTGGCACACTCACCTAAGACTCAGCAAGACCCAACCAAGTGAGGCTGTAATGCTGGAATTTCAGGCATTGTGACAGGTGGAGCCTCTCATATTTCACTGCGTAGGTGCCCCATCGGCGTTAGGGAACATCACAAGCCTAAACAAGAGAGCTAGAGAGCATGGAACAGAGAGAGCAGACCCGTGAATAATGAGAGCTTACCTTTTCTTTCTGCCTAGAAGGAAGGCAGAGGGGGCATCCCCATCCAAAGGGCAGATGCTGTGCAGCTGGGAGGGACAGTGATCTGTCAGCAACTCTGGACCCAAGATCCGCTGCCTCTGAGCGAAGCAGAGAGGTTCAATGGTAGGAGAGATGCATGTGGAGTCAGAGGAACTGAGTTCAAATTCCATCTCTTCTGGGGGTGGCTTGGTGGTTGAGTGATTTGGGAGCCAGGCCCAGAGATGGGAAGTCCTGGGTTCAAATTTGGCCTCAGACACTTCCTAGCTGTGTGACCCTGGGCAAGTCACTTGACCCCCAGTGCCTAGCCCTTACCACTCTTCTGCTTTGGAACCAATGCATAGTATTGATTCCAAGATGGAAGGTAAGGGCTTAAAAAAAACAGACAAACAAATTCTATCTCTTCCACTATGAATCACTTTGAGTTTAACTTCTTGAGGCTTTCATTTCCTCATCTGTGAAATAAATGCAGTTGGATTTCATGGCATCTAAGAGTTTCTTCAAGCTCTAAATCTGTTATCCCTTATTTTTATTCTTTATTAAAAAAAAAAACTTTTACCTTCTGTCTTAGTATTGTTACTTTTGTACTTAGTACAATTGTACTTAGTAACAATACTAAGAAAAAAGGTAAAAAAAATTTTTTAATCAATACTAAACCAGAAAGATGGCAAAGGCTAGGCAATCAGGGATGAGTGACTTGCTTAGGGTCACACAGTTAGGAAGTATCTGAGTCCAAATTTGAACCCAGGATCCCCACCCCACCCCCAATCTCTAGATCTGACTATTCACTGAGTCACCTCTCTGCCTCTCCTCTCTTATTTTTGAAAACAATATTCCTTCCACTTCTCACTTTAATAGAAACTTGACTATCCCATCAGGATACCATATCTTGCCCAGTATTCTCCAATGGAGGCCTCTCTCTACCCCATGTTGCAAGGCTAAAGAAGAGAAGCAGTTATCATCCTGCCTTTCGCCCCTCTGCTGCTTCCAAGCTCTTTCTTCATAAACTCCAATGACATTTCTTTTTTTTTGAAGTCCATTTAATGCTATTGTGCCACTTTGTACCCCATATTTATCAGTCATCTGTCAACCTTTCGGTCATTCCTCTGTTTTTTTTTCAGTGCCCCTGGAACACTGGGTTCATGGTCATTTCTTCTTCTTCCCCTCATCTTCTTTAGTTATCCTTAGGAATTTTGATGTCGATGTCAACAATTTCTCTAGCTTTTTACAACGCTTTCTCCTTCTACCTCACCTCCTGACTTTGTCCATCCCATATAAGCCCCAAACTGGCATGGTGGTCACATCTTAAAATTCAACATTTATACACCACCAAGATCAGAACTTGGAAGATCTCAACCACAACCTCCTAATCCTTTGCCTTATCCCTACCCTCTCTCTCTTTTTTAAACCCTTACCTTTCATCTTAAAATTAATACTGTATATTGGTTTCAAGGCAGAAGAACAGTAAGGGCTAGGCACTGGGGGTCAAGTGACTTGCCCAGGGTCACACAGCTAGCCTATTATTTTTAAAATTACACATAGAAATAATTTTTGACAATTGTTTTTAGACATTTGAGATTCAGATTCTCTCCCTCTCTCCGAAGCCATAATTTGCCTGATATAGATTATATCAGTGTAATACATATTTCCTTATTTCCCATATCATGTCTGAAGACTCATATCCCATATACAATAAACCACAACAAAAAAAGATGGCATGCTTCAATCTGCAATCAGATTCCAACAGTTCCTTCTTTGGCTATCATGAGTCATTTGGGATTATCTTGGGACCTTGTTCTGTTGATAATACTTTAGTTCTTCACAGTAGATCATCATATAATATATGTTACTGTATACACTGTTTTTCTGGCTCTTCTTACTCTACTCCTTCATCTACTCTTATTCTCTATCCTTATTCCTAACCTGCCTGGTAGCAACTGGTGGCACAGTGTTTGGAGAACTGGACCTGAAGTCAGTTGTCCAGTTGTTTTGTTTTGTTTTGTTTTGTTTTTACAGTTGTGCCTGCCTCTTTGTGATCCCATTTGGGGGTTACTTGGCAAAGATACTAGACTAGTTTGCCATTTCCTTCTCCAGCTCATTTTACAGATGAGGAAACTGAGGCAAACAGGGTTAAGTGACTTGCCTAGGGTCCCACATCTGGGAAGTATCTGAGGTCAGATTCAAACTCGGGAAGATAAACCTTCTTTATTCTAGGTCCAGTCCTCTATCCTCTGCACCACCTAGGTGCACAGGGTGAACTCAGGAAGATTTGAGTTCAAATCTGGCCTCCGACACTAGAGTGTGACCCTAGGCAAGTGGCCTAACTTCAGTTTCCTCATAGGCAAAATGGGAATGATACTGGAGATACAAAGACAAAAGTGAAGACAATACCTCAAGGAGTTTTCATTCTAACTTACTACCAAATAAATGACTTTTTATCATTATTAAACCAGGAACACTTTGGTGTTCCTATTTTAAGCAAAAGAATTATAAAGAAAGTTCGCTGTATTGCAGTGAGTGACAAATAAAGGTTTGTCTTTCCGAGGATAAAAGAGATGAGGATGATAATAGTAGCACCTCCCTTCCAGAGTCCTAGTGAGGATTAATTGAGATAACATTTCTCTAGTGCTTTGCCCTGTGAATGCAATGGCCTTTTTGCAGTGTTTTGACAATTTTGATCCCTTCCTTCTCCTCCATGCTATCTCTGGGTGGGTTCGGTGACTGCTCTCTCCTGATTCTCTTCCTACCTCTGACCCCACACTTTGTTTTCTTTGCTGATTCACCATTTCCTAGTTCCTAAGAGTGTGAGTCCTGAGCCCTCTTCCCTTCTCTCTCTGCCTCTTAGGCAGTAGCTAGGTGGCTTAGTGCTTGGCCTGGAGTCAGAAAGATGCGAGTTCAAATATGACCTCAGACATTTATTAGCTGTGTGACCTTGGATACATCACTTAATCTCTTCCTTGATCCACTGGAGAAGGAAATGGCAAATCACTCCAGTAGTATCTTTGTAAAACAAAAAACAAACAAAAAAAACAACCCACAGACAGTATGGTCCACCGAGTCAGAGTCAGACATGACTAACAACTGAACACCTTGGGTTCAGTGACCACCTTGGATCATGGAGTCCTAGAGTTAGAGCTGGAAGGGGCTTTAGAGGCCATCTAGTCCAGCCCCCTTCATTTTACTGATGAGGAAACTGAAGACTACAGAGGAGAGTTTAAAGGACTTGTCTAAGGTGAGTCGGGTTAAGTAAGTGACAGAAGTAGGATTCAAACTCAGGTCTCCTGACTCCAAATCTGATACTTTCCCCTCTGTACCATGCTGCTGCTTTACCAAGGTTCCTTTTATCTCTTTTTTAAACCCTATCTTCCATTGAGAATCAATATTATATATTGTTCCAAGGTAAAAGAGTGATAAAGGTTAGACAATGGGAGTAAAGTGACTTGCCCAGGGTCCTACAGCTAGGAAGTGCCTGAGGCCAATTTTGAACCCAGGATCTATAGATAAGGAGTGCCAGAGGCCAATTTTGAACCCAGGACCTACTGTCTTCAGACCTAGCTCTTGATTCACTGAGCCACTCAGCTGCTCCCATATTCCAAGGTTTCTTAATTTTGTTTGTGTCATGGACCCTCTGGCAGTCTGGGTGAAGTCTAGAGACCCATTCTCAGAGTGATGTTTTTCAAATGCATGAAATAAAATGCAGAAGATTACAAATGAAACCAAAGTCTTACACTTTATTCCCTTCCATGTACTCAACTATCCAGTGGACACTGTCCTTGCTGTTCCTCCTACAAGACACTGTCTGCTGGCTCCAACCATTCTACTAGCTGTGCCCAGTGCCTGGAGTGGTCGCTTTTCTCATCCCTGACTATTGGCTTCCTTGACTTCCTTCAGTGCTCAGTTAAAATCCCACCTTCAGTAAGAAGCCTCTCCTAGTCGTTCTCAGTGCTGGTGCCTTCCCTCTGAAATGACCTCTAATTTTGTTATTGTTTAGTCATTTTCAGTAACATTCAACTCTTCATGACCCCATTTTGGGGGTTTTCTTAGCAAAGACAATTGGAGTGATTTGCCATTTCTGTCTCTAGTTCATTTTACAGATGAGGAAACTGAGGCAAACAGGATTAAGCGACTTTCCCAGGGTCACATAGCTAGTAAATGTCTGAGGAGGTCAGATTTGAACTCAGGAAGGTGAGTTCATATAGATTCCTCACTATCCTATAACCCTTAATTTACCTTAAAAAACCTTATATGTAACATGCATATATTATATATACAAATGTGTACATACATGTATATATTTATGTACACACACATATAAAAATATATGTTGCCTCATTCGTTAGAATGTTTTTGTTGTTATTCAGTCATTTTTCAGTGGTGTCCAGTTCTTTGTGACTCCATTTGGTGTGAATTTGGTGTTTTCTTGGCAAAGATAACTAGAGTGCTTTGCTATTTCCTTCTAAAGCTCATTTTACAGATTAGGAAACGGAAGCAAACAGGGTTAAGTGACTTGTCACTTAACAAGTCACTTAACACAAGTCACACAGCTAGTAAATTCTGGGCAAGATTTGAATTCAGGAAAGTCAGTCTTCTTAACTGCATGTCCAGGGTTCTACGCAATCTAGATGCCCATTAGAATGTGAGAGCAGGGGCAATTTTTGCCTTTGTGTCAAATGCTTAACAGTGTTTGATACATAGTAGACACTTTATCAATGCTTGTTTACTTATTTGGCTCAGTGAAAATAAAAATCCCCCCCCCTTCTCAAATTCATGTATCTCCTATAATCTATCCAAGACCCTTTGGGGGGGGGGTCTGGGAACCTCAGGTTAAGACCCCCTGATCTACACAGATGACTCGAATCTATATGTTCAGCACTGATAGGATTCCTGAATCAGGACACCATGTTCCCCACTTTCTGATGGACCTTTCCCCTTGGGTGTTCTATCAACATCTTAAAATCAGTATCTACAAAGTAAGAGATCATCTTAACCTTGTCCATACTTGCCTATTTCTATATGTCCTGACTCTACATTTTTACTAGCTGTTTGCCATGCCTAGGACGTTCTCCCTCCTCATCTCTGGATTCCCTGGCTGCCAAGTCCCTGCTAAAATCTCAATTTATATGAGAAGCCTTTCTCCATCCAGTCTTTTTTTTTTTAAACCCTTACCTTCCATCTTGGAGTCAATACTATGTATTGGCTCCAAGGCAGAAGAGTGGTAAGGGCTAGGCAATGGGGGTCAAGTGACTTGCCCAGGATCACACAGCTGGGAAGTATCTGAGGCCAGATTTGAACCCAGGACCTCCCGTCTCTAGGCCTGGTTCTCAATTCACTGAGATACCCAGCTGCCCCCTTCCATCCAGTCTTAATGCTACAGATTTTCCTCTCTCGGTTATCTCCTATTTATTCTGTATACAGTGTGTTATCTTGTTTATACATAGTTGTTTGCTCCCCATCTCCCCCTCCAACTGTGAACTCCTTGAGAGCAAGGATTGCTATTGGGTTTTGGTTTTTTGCCTTTCTCTGTATCTCCACTAGATTAATTACTGTATCTCTTCTAGATTAATTAACAAAAATTAAATGTTAATTGACTAAATTATTGACTAACTGATATATGATATTCCGAAGGTCAAAGAATAATTTACTCTGTGAGATTGAGTATTATCCTAGAAGGTGTGAAGATAGGATTAACTCTCCCCTTGCCTATTTTTAACTAATCAAATCAAGAATTTAAAGTACCCCTACTTACCATTAAGTATG
Organism: Monodelphis domestica; assembly: GCF_027887165.1. Classification (NCBI taxonomy): domain Eukaryota; kingdom Metazoa; phylum Chordata; class Mammalia; order Didelphimorphia; family Didelphidae; genus Monodelphis; species Monodelphis domestica. Next base: position 320,905,927 of record NC_077227.1, on the reverse strand, counting down.
AGAGTTCACAAGTCACTTACTAGAGTAAGTTCACACCTCCAAAGGCCACTGCCCCCTTCCTCCTTTGCCCCTCTCCCCCCTACTACTAGGCAAATTGAAAAACTGAAATTGGTTTCTGTAAAGAAGGAGGAGAGATAGGAAGTGATGTGGAAAAAGGGGTATAAAAAGAGACCAGAATGGTCTGGGACATCATTTCTTTCCTGGCATTTGGAGAGATTAGTTCTGAAGATTCCTGCCTTGGCTTTGGAGGAGGCTGTGTTGGTGCAACTCTGGACAAAGACACCACAGGGACTTTTGGCTAAGGATTATTGGGAAATACTTGTGGAGATTGGATTTGGGGAAGTCCCTGCTGGGGTTGAGCCAGAGACTTCACCAGAGAAGGGCTGGTAGGCTTGTTAGGAATCTGTCTCTTTATCTACATTTTACAGTTTCACTCTTTCCACCTCCTTGTAAATAAAAGCTACTAAAAGTCATTTTGACTTAAGCTATAATATTTTAAAATTGAACACCACAATATTACTTTATAACTCTCATATTTAGTAAAAAACCTCAATTTAAATCTTATAAAGGGAAAAAAATGGAGCTAGTCTAATGTAATCTTTTTTATGTGTGTGGCATGTTTTTCTTTTCAATTTCATGTAGAAACAATTTTTTCAAAGATATTATTTCTCCAATTATATATAATAACATTTTTCAACATGCATTTTCTGCAATTATAAAATCCAAATTGTTTCCTTCCCTAACTTCCCTTCTCCCTTTTGGAGATGATAAACAATGTGACCTGAATTATACATTTAATATCCTGTAAAACATTTCCATATTTAGAAACAATTTTTTACAATTGTTGTCTGACATTTTGTGATTCAGATTTTCTCTCTCCCTTCCCCACCTCCCCTAGGTGGTAAATACTTTTATGCAATACATATTTCAACATTCCCCAACCTGTGATAGAAGACACATATCACACATATAATAAAAGTCTTATAAAGGAAAAACAGTGAAAGATGGTGTACTTTGATCTGTAATCAGATTCTAACAGTTTTTTCTTTGGCTTTGAATACTATTTTTTATCATGAATTCCTTGGAGTTAACTTGGGACCTTGTTTTACTGATAATAGTTTAGTCCTTCACAGTTGACTATCATACAACAAACATTTCTGTTACTGTATATATACACTGTTCTCTTGGTTCTGCTCACTTCACTTTATATCAGTTTATATGTCTTTCCAAGTTTTTCTGTAACTCATCCTATTTGTCATTTTTTATGACATAATAATATTCTATTACAACCATGTACCACAACTTGTTCAGCCAAATCCTCAATTGATGGACACCCCTTTAGCTTCCAGTTTGTTGCTATCATAAAGAGAGTTGCTAAAAATATTTTTGTGCAAGCAGGTCCTTTTCCCCCATATCTGATCTCTTTGGGATATAGACCCAGTAGAGGTACTGCTAGATCAAAAGGTATACAGTTTCATGGTCCTTTGGTTGTAGTCCTATATTGTTCTCCAGAATGGTTATATCAGTTCACAATTCCACCAACAATGTATAGTGTCCCAATTTTTCTGCATCCCTTCCAATATTGAATTTTTTTTTTGGCCACATTAACCAATATGATAAATATAAGATGGTATCTCAGAGTTGTTTTAATTTACATTTTTCCAATCAATAGTGATTTGGAACATTTTTTCAAATGACCATAGATAATTTTAATTTCTTCATCTGGGAACTATCTACTCATATCCTTTGACTATTTATTAAATGCAGAGTGCTTTGCATTCTTATGAATTTGATTCAGTTCTTTTTATATTTGAAAGATGAGGCCTTTGTCAGAAACCCTTGTTATAAAGATTATTTCCCAATTTCTTGTTTCCCTTCTCATCTTGATTGCATTTGTTTTGTTTGTGCAAAATTTTTTAATATGATATAATCAAAATTATCTATTTCATTTGTTCTCTATGTCTTGTTTGCACTGTTAAGATTAAAATTCTCTGGAAACTGTATTTTAATTTACAGTTATTTATTAAATAAATTAAAAGAGTGGGTGAGAGAAAAGACACCAGCTACATGTTGCTGGCTATTCCCTACACAAGTCTGGTACCCTAACCAGCGCTCACTTTTCCTAGCCACCTTCTAGCCGTTTTTCCCTGAGCCCATGGTGGTCTTCCCTAGATGCCTCCTTTTACCATGATTCTAAGGTCAAAAATCTGTTTTCTTTCTGGATCCAAACTTACATCTTTCAGTAATGCCACTTTTCCAAGTGCCACTTGGACTTGACCTCAGTCTGAATCACAGGCTGGTCTTTGCACTGCCAGGAGTCACATAGGACAAGAGGTGAGTGTCTTGCAAAAGCCAGGGAGCCATGAGGCTTCTAACATCCTCCCAGAGTGAGCATGCATCCCCCTTCTGTAGATAAGTCCCAGGCCTTGTTCTGAATTCAGTCAAAGGGTGGGTATGAATTGCAACCTCAGAAGATGGGTTATTTTCAAACTCACTATGAAAATTTCCCCTTTTATCATCTAAGACTCTGATCTTAGGGTACCAAGAAAAAGAAAAGGGGTATAGACAAGTAAGTACCTATTTCCATATTATTCATATTTGCATTAGAGTGATCGTTTAGTATCTACATATCCCCATCGACCCATATGATCAAGCAGTTGTTTTTCTTCTGTATTTTTACTCCCATAGTTCTTCCTCTGAATGTGGATAGCATTCTTTCTCATAAGTCCCTCAGAATTGTCCTGGATCATTGCATTGCTGCTAGTAGAGAAGTCCATTACATTCAATTATGCCACAGTGTATCAGTCTCTGTATTTAATGTTCTCCTGGTTCTACTCCTGGTTCACTCTGCATCAGTTCCTGAAGGTTGTTCCAGTTCATATGGAATTCCTCCAGTTCATTATTCCTTTGAGCCCAATAGTATTCCATCACCAGCAGATACCACAATTTGTTCAGCCATTCCCCAATCGAAGGGCATCCCCTCATTTTCCAATTTTTTGCCACCACAAAGAGTGTGTCTATGCCTAGTTTCTGCCACATTGTTTTCCAGTTTTCCTAGCAGTTTTTATCAAATAGTGAGTCCTTCCCCCAATTACTCTAATGTAATATTAAATATAACAACATAAAACATCTAGAATTAGATAGGAGAATCTGGGTTCAAATCCTGAAGACATTTACTAGTTATATGACCCTGGTTGTTACCTGCTTGTGCCTCAGTTTCCATATCTGCAAAATGGGGGTTGGGTGGGTTACACTTAATTGATTTTAAGGTCTCTTCTCTGGTCCTCTGATTTTGTGAGCTCCAGCTGCTATATTTTAGGAAGGAAATTGACAAACTTGAGCTTACCCAGAGGTTGTTGAAGAAAATGGAGACTAAGCCATACAAGGAATGGTTGTGATGGAATTGGGAATATTCAGCCTAGAGAAGAGAAGGATTGGGGCAGGGGTAGGAAAGCAAGAAGGAGGAGTATGATAGCCTAGTCAAGCAAAATAAGTCTAATCTCTTTTTCACATATAGAACAGTCTACATATATAACTTGCCTAAAATCAGTTAATGTGAATGTCTTTAAGGATTAACCAAGAATTGAAATATAGACTCTCACCATTTTCATTAACAAATATATCCTCTCTCTTTTTTTTTTTAAACCCTTGCCTTTTAGCTTAGCATCAATACTGTATATTGGTTCTATGATAGAAAAGTGGTAAGGACTAGGCAATGGGAGATAAGTAACTTGTCCAGGGTCATAGAGTCAAGAAGTATCTGAGGTCAAATTCAAACCCAGGACTATCCTCCTCCAGGCCTGGCTATCTATCCACTGAGCTACCTAACTGCCCCAACTGCATGATGTCCCACCTGTACTTTCTTCCTGTTCTCTTCATCTTGCATACCCTACCATAAAGATTTTCTTTTCCCATAGCCTTGATTGTACCACTTCTCCATTTATATCCGTCATTGGTTGTCTACTGCTGACTGAATAAAGTTCTTTGACTCTCCACAATTCTTCTTCTCTAGCTTTCCTCCCTTCTTTCCTTCCTTCTGTCTTCCCTCCCTCCTTTTCCTTCCCTCCATTCCTCCCTCTCTCTCTCCTTCCTTCCTTCCCAAAGGCACTTATTAAGATGACATTGTAGCTAGGTGGCTCAGTGGAGAGAGGAAGACCTTGATTCAAATCTGACCTCAGACACTTCCTAGCTCTGTGACTCTGGGCAAGTCATTTAACTCCCATTGTCTGGCCCTCACATAGTATTGATTCTAAGACAGAAGGTAAGGATTAAAAAAAAAGAGAGAGCATTGTAAAAAATAGTACCTATAGCCTATTTTCTCCCTACGTCCCATAAACCATACACAAAATGTCCCTGGGAAAATTGGAGGCAGATTTAAAGTACAACTTTAATGAAGTAGACATGTCGGGAACACATGTGACTAAAACAATTCACAATCTTATTCCATCCCATTTTCTATCACTCTCCTTGGTTCCAGCCAAACCAGACTATTTGTCCTGAACATGGCCTGTGTTTTCCTGACCCTATGCCCTCATTCTTGTTTTTCCCTATAGTTGGAATGCCCTTCTTATCCCACTTCCTCCTTTAAATTCCTATCCAACCGTTAAAACTCAATTCAAATGCCACCTGTCAAGGGAGTATTCCCCCAAACCACAAGTTATTATAATCCTCTCCCCTTAGGACCTCCCAAAGCATTTTGTTTGCTTCTTTATCAAGCATTTCTATTATTATTTTTTTAAGCTCTTACCTTCAGCCTTAGAATTAATATGATATATTTATTCCAAAGCAGAACAATGATAAGAGCTAGGTAATGAGGATTGAGTGACTTGCCCAGGGTCACACAGCTAGGACATGTCTGAGGCCAGATTTGAACCCAGGATCTCTTATCTCTAGGCCTGGCTCTCTGTCCACTGAGCTACCTAGCTGCCCCCAGCACATATATTATTAGTGGAGAGGCTGAGAATGCCAACTCTAGTCATTTGGGTCCCGTAAAGTGGGCAGTCAAATGCCTATAACCTCCCCTTTCATTACCATACCCCAGTTCCACAAGAGTACACCCTTCTTCCAGAGGGACAAGGTAGAGGCAGCATCATGTGAAAGAGAGAAAACATGGTGTAGCAGAGTGAATGCTGACCTCAGTTTGCATTATGCCTCTGAAGCTAACTAGCTATGTGACCACAGACAAGCTGTATCACTTCTCATCATCATCATCGTCATCCTTGTACTGCCCATCTCACATGCTTGTGAAGAGAGGGCTCTGAAAGCCTTAAAGTGCTTCACTCATGTGAGCTAGCATTATTACACTTCAAGGGATTTCTCACACCTCTGCTCATTACCTACATACAGGAGATTTGAGACCTTCACTATTTGTGTTGTCACTTATTCCCTTTGCAAGCACAGGGTTCACAAAGCTCAGAGAATAAAAGGTTTATTCGTGTTTTGAAGAAAAAAGTAGAATTCTTGAGCTTGCCATTGCATTAGCAAAGCTTCCCCCAGAGACCTGTATAGGTATAGTTACTTATAATGCATCAATCATAGCTCTCAATAGGCATCCTGAATCTCTGCCAGCATGTGGTACCCATCGTACCTTCTATAGTTCTCCACAACTAGCAGAAAATGGGTCACACAATTAGTAAGTGTCTGAGGCTGAATTTGAATTCAGGTCTTCCTGACTCTGGGCCCAGTGCTCTATCCACTGTACCACCTTGCTGCCCCTACCTTGTATATGTTCTGTCCATAATAGATATTTAATAAATGTCTGTTGAAGTATATGAACTGCAATTTGGGATAATCTAACCCTGTATGTAATGTAAGTACAGTATTGTTGGAAATGAAAATGGGAATGTAGGGGTGATAGAATAATAGATTTTGGATTGGAATGGGCCCTAAACATCAGCTAGTGTGAATTTTAGATTTTCTCCACCCTGATTAGTCTTTAAAATCCTGTCAACCAGGAATGTATACACCCCTACTTAAGGATTAAGTGTTGAGGAGGATGGCCTATGACAGACATGTGTTAGCAAGTGACAAATAAGAAACAACTGACAGACCCCCTGGGATGTCCTAAGTCAAGCTTAAGCTACTATTGGTACATGTGAGATGCAGGAAGTGGTGTAAAGAATGGTCTATATATTTCACGTCACTTCCTCTTTCTGGCCTCTCTCTCAGAGACATGGCTCTCTTTCTGGCTCATGTGGCTTATGGTAGCATGCTGGGCATCTTGGTGGTTTGGGGGTTGTGGCTTGCTGGTGAGGTAACTGGAGAAGCTCTGTAGCGTGGGTTAGGTGAGGCATCTTCCCTGAGCAACCTGGGTGAGTGGTTAAGCTGATTCATCCTTTCTTTTACCTCCTAAAGCACCATCCTCTTAGGAGGCCCCTCATCTCAGAGCAGACCTCCTGGCTGGAAGCTGAGCTAGTTTTAATCTTCTGAGGAGGCCTTGTGACTGAGTTCTCTGAACTTCCCTTGGCTTAGGCTAGGCTGGAGAAATCTTATACCTTTTTTTCTCTCTCTTCTTCTTCTTCATTTCTTCCCTCTATTGTAATTAAACCACCATAAAAATCCCAAACTGACTTGAGTATTTTATTGGGATTGAATTAATCCCTGGCAACCACTAGTATAATATATTCAGTCAATAACCCCTAATTTTACCCCTTACACTAGGTCAATCTTCTCATTTTGTAGATGAGCAACTTGAGGTCCAGAGAGTCTATGAGTTACCCACAGTCCCACAGGCAGCAAGCAGCTCTACTAGGATTTAAACCCAGGTCCATTTGGGATTTGGCTCCAAAGCCATACTCTTTCCCCAGTGTTTTTCTACTATAGGCTCAGGAAACAAAAACTAGGCATCCCATAGCTCCCAGCAGGTGGCATCCATCAAACCTTCCCTAGTCCTATAGAGAAAGTAGGGTTACTACTCCTTTTTCCTGAGGAAAAACTCTCTACCTAGACTCAATATAGCAGATGATAGTGATGGCTGCTGAGAGGTTCCCTGTTGTGGAGCCACTGAACCAGATGAGCTTGTCTCCTTTCTGAATGATGTTATTATTTCTACCTCTGGCTTCATGTAATAATTCACCCAGTAGTCAGAAATGACAACCCACCATGGGCAACTAGAAACTATAATAGAATAGATTTCTGTCATTAACACTAGGTTGGAGGCAGATTACCATTACCTCCCTTAATCTTGCCTGATGTCTTCATTCTGTCTGCTTCTGGATGGCATATTTCCCAACTGTGTTTGAATTTCCCATGAGTCTAGAAGCTTGACAAGACACTTCTACTCTGCTTCTATCCTTCCTCTACCTCCAATAGTTCCTAAGCTCCTAGAGTAGTGATGGCAAACCTATGGCATGGGTGCTAAAGATAGCAGGCAGAGCACTCTCTGTAGGCATGCACAGCCCCCACCCCCCTTCCCCTGCCCCCCAGAGCTCATTACTAGAAAGGCAGAGGGTCTCAGGTGGAGCTGCTCCTTTCTCCTTCTCCTCTGTGTTTCTGATGACATTTTTTCCACATCATCCACCTCTCTGCTCAGCAGCCCAATGGGAGTTCTTTCTCCCTCCTTTGTGTGGTGTAGGGGAGGGGGCATGGCACACAGTTTCTAAAAGGTTCACCATAACTGTCCTAGAAGTTCTTCTGGGGTCAATGTGGTTGCTATATTAATATTAGGGGGCTGCTAGGTGGTGCAGTGGATAGAATACAAGGTCTGGAGTCAGGAAGACTAATCTTCCTAAGTTCAAATCTGTCCTCAGACACTTACTAGCTATTTGACCCTAGACAAATCACTCAACCCTATTTGCCTCAATTCCTTATCTGTAAAATGAGCTAGAAAAAGAAATGGCAACTCATTCCAATATCTTTGCCAAGAAAACTTCAAATGGGGTCAGAAAGAGTCAGACCTGAATAAAAACGACTGAACAATCATTAAATTAAAATTAACCAAGCTTGTTCCCTATAATACCTAAGGTAGGGGGAGAGATGGAGAAGCCAAGCACTCCCCTGACATTACAATGTGACAGAAAAAAAGCACTGTAATCCTTGATACATTAATTCTGAAAGTCTTTGAGAATACAGAAACCAGTCTTAGTAGCTGGCATTTCTTGAGAACAGAGAAAAGGATTAGAAAGTGAAATCTTGTGGGTGGGATGCTATTGATTACAAAGGCATGGAGCACACCCCCAGGAAGATGGTCTGGATTGTCCTGAGAACTAGCTGTTGACATTCCATGGGAATCCTCCATTACAAGAGCCCTTTGGGACTGAGAGCAACATTGTAGTGGGCTCCCCTGAAACAGGAATATTCTTTCTGCATGGTGCTGGTGCCAATGTATTTTGCTATAGAATTCTCCTGATTTGGTAACTATCCACATCCATTTTGGAGGGAGCAGGTGAGACTTTTTATGGAAGGAAGCTTATAAATTTTTTCTCTTCTGAAAAAAAAAGATACTTGATATCTATGATGTGACAGATCAAGAAGCTTGATACATTGTTATTGTTTGTTCTTTGTTATAAAAAGGATCAATGACATCCAGGGCTAATGTCTTGACTTGCTCATGGATTACATTTAAGTGAGGCAAAGTTGCACAAAATCATTAGTCTCACTCTCTCTTCCAGAGTCATTGAAGCCCAGTGTCAGGATGAGAGTCAGGCTGACTGACAATGGCCCTGGTTACAGTGGGTGACCTTGGCACCTCTGATGTCTGATCGAGCTCTAAGTGTTCCGCAGCCTTCTTTGTGACTGTTCTCATCAAGCCATTCCTCTAGGGGGAGTCTTCACATGCCTGGGGTAGATAACCCTTCTAACTCACCAATGGGTTTGAAGTCTGTTGGTTATTTTTAGTCTGGTTTAGTTCTTTTGCTGAGATGGCTGTATTGGGATGTGGCTGCTGTGCATGCTAAAGCTTCTTGGAGCCACAGGCTGGGTGAAAGGCGGACACCAAAAGTGAATGAGCAGCCCTGAAAAGGTCTTGGCAAGCCCTCACACCAGAGGTGCTAGAATTCCCTAAAGACCCAAAGAGAGCAGGATTTGGTGTCATTGGACATAGATTCGAATTCCATTCTTTTAACTCAGTACCTGTGTAACCCTGGGCCTATTGCCCAACTTCTCTGGGCTTTAGTTTCTTCTGATTTATAAAATTAAAGACTTGAACTGGTTGGCCTCTAAAGCTCCATTCTAAGCCTTGCTGCCTCTCATGATATTAATACTCATGTCAAAAGATCTGCAATTTTATTGTTACAAGGACTCTATCCATCTCTGGAGATCAAAAATCCTTGATACCTCCCTGTGCAGGTCTTCACAGATTGTTGATGTGAAAAGCAAAAGAACCCTTTCAGCCCCTCTGCATTTAGCCAGACTGTTGGTCCTCAGGTGACATTCATCCTTTCAACAAACTTTATTTGATTCCTCCTATGAGTCATCCATGGTGTTCGATGCTGGGGATACAGATGAAAATAAACCATTCCTGCCCTCAAAGTCAAAAGACACACAAATCCATCTCTGGGCTCAAAGTAAGAGACTTTCCAGCTCAGAGGAATCCAACACCAGGCTTCAGGTTGAGAAGTCGGATGAGATCTTTAATGGAGGCAATAATGACAATAATGATGGTAATGCTGAAGATGATGATTATAGGGAGTACATAGTTATTAAAGGTTATAATAGAAATATAAGCAGATGAAATCTAGGACTAAAAGGAGCAGCATTCATTTGCTGGCAGTTAGAGATTGTTCAAGGATCTCTATAAAGAAAGCAAAGTGTAGGTCATAGTACAGACAGGATCAGAAGTCTGAAATGTGAGCAAACAGGTAAATCAAGTCAAGGCTTATTCTGAAAAAGAATCAACCTCAGATGCCTCTTGTATAATCCCAAATAGGGCAGATCCCAGATAGATGTTCTACAGCAGAGATGGAGAACCTATGGCAAGGGTGCCAAAGGTGGCACGAAGAGAGCTCTCTGTGGGCACACAGCTGCCCTCCCTGGATAGAGTTCTTTACTAGAAAGGTGGAGGGACTTGGGCAGAGCTGCTCCCTTTTCCCTTTCCACCATGCCTGATAACATTTTTTTACCCACCCACCCCCTCCTCTGCCCAGCAGCCAAATGGGAATGCACAAGGGGTAAGGTGGGTGACTCACAGGTGACAGAGATGGAGAGAAGCTGAGCACTCGGGGCCCCTCCCCTCCCCCTCTTTACATTGTCTGAGGACATTCCTCTCCCCTCCACCCAGCAGCCCAATGGGAGTGCTTCCTCCCTCCCCTGTATAGGGTAAGGGGGGTGAGTAGGCAGACCCAGCATGTGGTGGGGAGGGGCACTGTACATGGTCTGGAGGATTGGTCCCAGAGGCACCACACTGTCTGGGGGGGTGGGGGTGGGGAGGGCCAGGCACTCTGTCTCTAAAAGGTTTGCCATCACTGTTCTATAGGAAACCATTTCTGATTCCCTTGGTTCTATTGCCTTTTCTCTGTTGATTATTTCCTTTTATTTATTTATTCATTCATTTATTTGTTTGCTTGTTTGTTTATTCATTCATTCATTCCATTCCTTTGTTTTGATTTAACCCTTACCTTCTATCTTAGTATCAATTCTAGCTAGGAAGTGTCTGAGGGCAGATTTAAACTCCAGATTTTCTGTTTCTAGACCTGACTCTCAATCCACTGAGCCACCCAGCTCTGTTGATTTCCAATTTATCCTATACATAGCATGTTAGTAGTTGTTTGCATATTATCTCCTTCATTAGACTGTGTGGGCATTGACATCAGGAACTGTCTTTTTTATTTTTTTACTTCCCTAGCATGTAGCCCAGTGCCTGGCATATAGTAGATGCTTAACAAATGTTTATTGATTGACTGGCATAACTGGACTCAGTGAAAGTCAGTGGGCTTTAGTTTCTTCCTCTGCAAAATGAAGGGGGGGGTGATATTAGAGAGCTACCAAGATACCGTCTATCAAATCCTAAAAAAAATCTATATAACCTAAGCAATAAGGCAGTGTGGCTGATTTACTGAAAAGCAGGTGGGCTTTGCACTCTGAGGGTCTGGTTCAGATCCTGACTTGGTCATTAACTACCTGTGTGACCTCAAGAAAGACAGGTAATCTGTTGGTCAATTCCTTATCTGTAAAATGAGGAGGTCATTCAAAGTCCCAAACCTCGGCTCCCCTGATAAGGCCCTTCCCCCTGTATCACTGAAGTCAAAGGCACACTTTAATTAAGCTGCTGGATGGAGAGTACTTGTGAACTGAATTTTCTTATTACCTCAGGGCCAGTGGGAACATCTAATTGTTACAAATCTTCTCAAATATCCAAGTCCTTTTTCTGAGTTCGGTTAAGTCAATCATCAGTTCATTCGTTACCAATGGCAGGTCCTGCTAGATCTCAGACCTTTCAGCACTAGACTGGGAGCTAGGAAGCCTAGGTTTAAATCCTACTACTTCCTGGTTGGGTAACCTTGGAGAAGTCATTTCTTTTTATCTGTAAAATTGAAGGGTGTGGACTTGCAAATGTAGTTTAGTCAGTATTGGAAAGTACGGATTTGGAATCAGAGGACCTGGGTTTAAATCCTAGTTCTATGGTTTATGATCTGTGTGGCCTTGGACAAATAATTTATAGACCTCAGTTTCCAAATCTATAAAATGAGGGAGTTGAAGCAGATAACCTCTAAGGTCCCTTCTAGCAATACTTCTGTGAACACAAAATCTTCTACACCAGGTGTCCTTAATCTAGAATCTGTGATTTTTTGTTTTTGTTTTTGAGGGGACCTTGAAAATATCAAGGTACATCCTCTTTAACCACTATTAAAAATATGACCAAAGGGGGAAGCTGGGTTGCTCAGTGGATTGAAAGCCAGGCCTAGAGATGGGGGGTCCTGGATTCAAATCTGACCTCATACACTTCCCAGCTGGGTGACCCTGGGCAAGTCACTTAATCCCCATTGCCTAGCCCTTACAACTCTTCTGCCTTGGAGCCAATACACAGTTTTGATGGAAGGTAAGGGTTTCTTTAAAAAATATATATATATATATATATATGACCAGGGAAAACCATCACTTAAATGTTTTCTTGAGATAGAAATGTGGGACACTATCTCAAGTCACTGACCTAAGACAAATGCCAAAATTCACCAGAAAAAAACTTATTTATAGGAGAATCCTGTTACAATCAAGCCTCCCTGAAGGGATTATAACATTTTTTAAATTATTTTTTAAAATAATTTTTTATTTGATCATTTCCAAGCATTATTCATTAGAGACAAAGATCATTTTCTTTTCCTCCCCCCCCACCCATAGCCGATGCGTGATTCCACTGGGTATCACATGTGTTCTTGATTGGAACCCATTTCCATTTTGTTGGTATTTGCACTAGAGAGTTCATTTAGAGTCTCTCCTCAGTCATTTCCCCTCAGCCCCTGTAGTCAAGCAGTTGCTTTTTCATTGGTGTTTTTACTCCCACAGTTTATCCTCTGCTTGTGGATAGTGTTTTTTAGATCCCAGCAGATTGTTCAGGGACACTGCACTGACCCTAATGGAGAAGTTCATTACCTTCAATTGTACCACAGTGTATTGGTCTCTGTGTACAATGTTTTCCTGGTTCTGCTCCTTTCACTCTGCATTACTTCCTGGAGGTCGTTCCAGTCTCCATTGAATTGCTCCACTTTATTATTCCTTTTTGCACAATAGTATTCCATCACCAACATATACCACAATTTGTTCAGCCATTCCCCAATTGATGGGCATCCCCTCATTTTCCAATTTTTGGCCACCACAAAGAGTGAAGCTATGAATATTCTTATACAAGTCTTTTTGCTTATTATCTCTTTGGGGTACAAACCCAGCAGTACTATGGCTGGATCAAAGGCAGACAGTCTTTTATCACCCTTTGGGCATAGTTCCAAATTGCCCTCCAGAATGGTTGGATCAATTCACAACTCTACCAGCAATGAATTAGTGTCCCTACTTTTCCGCATCCCCTCCAGCATTCATTACTTTCCATAGCTGTCATGTTAGCCAATCTGCTAGGTGTGAGGTGATACCTCAGAGTTGTTTTGATTTGCATCTCTCTGATTATAAGAGATGTAGAGCACTTTTTCATGTGCTTATTAATAGTTTTGATTTCTTTTGCTGAGAACTGCCTGTTCATGTCCCTTTGGCTGAGAACTGCCTGTTCATGTCCCTTGCCCATTTATCAATTGGAGAGTGGCTTGATTTTTTGTGCAATTGATTTAGTTCTTTGTAAATTTGAGTAATTAAACCTTTGTCAGAGGTTTTTATGAAGATTGCTTCCCAATTTGTTGCTTTGCTTCTGATTTTAGTTACATTGGTTTTGTTTGTACAAAAACTTTTTAATTTGATGTATTCCAAATTATTTATTTTGCACTTTGTGATTCTTTCTAAGTCTTGATTGGTTTTAAAATCTTTCCCTTCCCAAAGGTCTGACATGTATACTATTCTGTGTTCGCCTAATTTTCTTATAGTTTCCTTCTTTATGTTCAAGTCAATCACCCATTTTGAATTTATCTTGGTGTAGGGTGTGAGGTGTTGATATAAACCTAATCTTTCCCACACTGTCCTCCAATTTTCCCAGCAGTTTTTATGAAATAGTGTATTTTTGTCCCAAAAGCTGGGTTCTCTGGGTTTGTTGTATACTGTCCTGCTGAGGTCACTTACCCCAAGTCTATTCCACTGATCCTCCTTTCTGTCTCTTAGCCAGTACCAAATTGTTTTGATGACCGCTGCTTTATAATATAGTCTGAGATCTGGGACTGCAAGGCCCCCTTCCTTTGTATTTTTTTCATTGTTTTCCTGGATATCCTTGATCCTTTGTTCTTCCAAATGAACTTTGTTATGGTTTTTTCTAAATCAGTAAAAAAAGAATTATGACATTTTTACAATGGTTTAGAGACAGATTGTTTAAGAGTTTTACAATAACTTTCCAATGGACACATTCAAGCTAATTAGCATCTTCAATAAATTGGAGAATAGCTTCACAGTTGGTACATTCAAACATTAACATTTTAAAGAAATGATCTGGAAGTTGGAGACAGATAAAGAGAGAAGAGTTTGGGACTGGATTATTTGGGAGGGGCTGATATGGGGTGGGGGGGAGGGAGGAGGATATGGAACTAGCTTTACTAATTTAGATATCAATAACTATGCCTTGACAATTACACACCAATTTCTCACTTCACACACATCTTAGAATCAGTATTGTGTATTGGTTCCAAAGCAGAAGAGCAGTAAGGGGTAGGGGTAAATGACTTGCCCAGGGTCAAATAGCTAGAAAGTATCTGAGGTCATATTTGGACCCAGGACCTCCTGGCTCTAGATCTACTCACAATCCACTGAGCCACTTAATTGCCCCCTCCCCCCATCCAACTTGGCTTTTTAAAAATTTTTAATTAAAAAATTTTTTTTGTTACCAATTACATTTAATAACAAATTTCCACATACATTTTCTGAAATTATATGATCCAAATTTTCTCCCTTCCTTCCCTCTCCACTCCTAGAGCTGGCAAGCAATTTGATTTGGTTTATACAATGTATTATCATGCAAAACACATTTCCATATTGTTCATTTTTGTAAGAGAATAATCATATAAAACCAAAACCCCAAAATAAAAACCCAATTAAATTAAAGTGAAAAATCATATTCTTTGATCTGCATTCCAACTCCAACAGTTCTTTCTCTGGAGATGGACAGCATTCTTTGTTATAAGACCCTCAGAATTGTCCTGGATCACTGAATTACTGAGAGCCCCTAAGTCAATTATCACAGTTGATCATTCCACAATATTGCTGTTCCAATGTTCTCTCAGTTCTGCTTATTTCACTCCACATCAGTTCATGTAGGTCTTTCTAGCTCTTCCTGAAATCCTCATGCCTGAACTATTTCAGAATAACCTTTGTAATCTTATGTATTTTATTTTCTGCATTTAAAACATCACTATGAGGAGTCCATGACACATGAGGAGGAAGGACTTTTGTTCTATATTCTCGACTTGTCTACTTGTATTGTCTATTCCAGACAGACATATTGATGGAAAGTTTAATAAGACATCCACACAACTGCATGTCATCATCTGAATAATAAGAGCACTGATCCTGGAGTCAGACACATAGTACCTGCAGGTCACTGGGCAAATCATTTCATTCTGAGCCTTTGTTTCCTCAACTGTAAAAAAAAGAGGTTGAACTAGATGATCTTTCAGCTTTATGGGGTAGATGCTATATCCTATGACTCAGTCCTCCCTGAGGGCCCTTCCAACCTAGATGTTCTATCTTTAAAAGGAAAACAGTAAGCTCTGCCCTCCCTCCCTCCCTGGTTCTTTGTGAGATTCCAGTGAAAGAATCAGTAATGGAGAAATTCACTATATAATCTAAAGTACTGTAAAGTCTAAAAAGTGAAATACACATGAAATATTTTAAAATTTTAATACAATTGATTCCCAAGTATCTCAGCCCCTCCCTCCTCACCCATTCCATAGAAGGTAGCACCCAACAACAAGATATGTTTATATAGATTCTATCTATCCTGGTTCTATTTTTCAGTTCTTTTTCTGGAGGTGAACATTTAGAAATTATTCTTCAAAAATTAATTCTATAGCTGTATATAATATTCTCTTGGCTTTGCTCATTTCATTCTTCATTACTTCATGTAGATCTTTCCAGATTTAAAAAAAATTAACCTGCTTATTTTTTTTTGTGTGTGTGGTGAAATATTTTTTCAAAAAATATGATTGCTCTTTTGGACCACAGATGGATGGGAAAGGTACAAGTGATGGATGGATTGAGCCCCCAGACAGCGACTTTTTGGAACCAGTTCTTGATTGGAACATATTTTCCTGTTTCCTTCTGCCTTGGGTACAATGAGATCTGAGGTTCCAATCTTCAACAACTCACTAGCTGTGTAAGCAAGGCACTTCACCTCCCTACCTCAGTCTCTCATCTGTAAATTGGAGATACAAATACCCATAGTACTAACCCCACAGTATTGTTACATGTCTCAAATGAGATAAAATATTTAGATAGATATAGATATGTTTATATGTATATGTCTAAATCCACATACATACAAGTATTTAAATATATATCTACACATGCTATATCTATGTATATCTATGTGTGTCTATATGCGTTTAACGTGTGTGTGTGTGTTTGTGGGTTACACAGTGCTTCGTAAATCTCAATGCACTACATAAAGTGTTAACTGTCATTATTGTCATTAAGGTTGAGGGCCAGAAAGGACAACAACAATGACAACAAATAATTGAGGCTGATGGAACTAAAACCCAGAGTGAAGGAGCCCTTGAAAATTCAGGCTTGTTCCACCCCCTTTGCACAGTCCTTGTGGGACTGGCTGGATGGAGATGTGGTGGCTCACTGATCCAGGATCAGATAAAATTGATCATTTTCCAAATCTACTCTTGGGCTGGGTATGTTTGTCCATGGATAAGTGTATGCCCATGTGTTCCTTCGTGTGTGTGTGCCTCTCCTCTATCACTAATCAGGATGGTGCTAAACACATTGTCATAAATTTGGTTCGTTTCAAAATGTGTTAAGCACTTACTCTGAATAAGGCACTGTGCTGGGACACAAAAGCATTGAAATATGGCATTGTTTCTTACCTTCAAAGAGTTCACAATCTACTTTGGGAAGGAGTTATAGTGTGACTTATACACAGATAAGTTGCAATTTGAGGTTAGCAATGTGGGGGCAGCTAGGTTGTTCAATGGTGGCTCAGTGGATTAAGAGCCAAGCCTAGAGATGAAGGTCTTGGGTTCAGATCTGACCTCAGATACTTCCTAGCTGTGTGACCCTGGACAAGTCACTTAACCCTCACTGCCTAATTGTATTGATTCTAAGATGGAAGGTTAGGGTATATGTATATATGCATATATATGTATATATGTAATCATCTGGGAAATAGTCATATATATTAGTGTATATATGTATAAAATATGAAAATATATGTGTATGTATTTGTGCATATATGAGTAAAGGAGAGACCTAGAAAAAGAATGTTAGAGAACTTTGATGAAGGGCAGAACACCCTCAGGTGGGGCCATGAGGAAAGGCTTCAAGAAGAAGGTGACACATACATGAGCTGAGCAACTGAAGGAAAAGGATTTAAATGGGCAGATCAAAATCACAGGACTTTTAGAGCTAAAAGAGACTTCAGTGGCCATGTATTCCAACCTATATTCATAAAGGAATTTTGTCCATAACACATATACCAAGCAGTCAGCTTTTGGACCCACTATGCTTTTGGATGGCTTTATGGAGAAAGAACAACTGGTTCTGTGCTCTGGAGTGACATGGAACCAATATCATTCTTCCTGCATATGGCGGCCCTTCAGATTCAGATTCAAGACAGAGATCATGCCCAACCAATATCCCCTTCCAGTGTTCTCTTCTATGACACGAACTCAAGCTCCTTTACTATCCCAGTTGCCTTTCTTTAGATACTCTCCAGATTATCAGTGACTTTCCTAAATTATGGTACCCAGAATTGAATACAACACTTCAAATGTGGTACAGCCAGCACAGTCAAGAGTGGGACAATCACCTTCCTATTTCTGGAAGTGATGTCTTTCTGAATGTAGCCTTAAATCACATGAACTTTTTTTGGCTGCTGCATCACATAACTGACTCATATTGAGTTTGCTAAAAGCCCAGGATCTTTTCCAGACAAACTACAATCTAGTCATGACTCTCCCATTTTGTACTTGTAGAGCTGGGGGGTTTTGCTTTTTGTTTTAATAAATCCAAGACCTCACAAGTTATCTTTTTAAATTCAGGCCAATGTTATAGCCCAGAGGGGGCAAATATGGAGCCAGCAATTCTCACAAGCACACAGGATTAAAATGTAATTGGGAGAGACAACTAGGTGGCTCAGGGATAGAGAGTCAGGCCTAGATATGGGAGGTCCTGGGTTCAAGTCTAGCCTCAGACATTTCCTAGCTGTGTGACCTTGGATAAATCACTTAATCCCCATTGACTAGTGTAAGAGTTAAATTAATGTGCAATACTTGAAGTATTTTTTTATAAGTTTATTATCTGAAAAAATAGAACCACATGACTAAGTTTTCTACCTGCTCAAAATTCCTGCTCCACCAAAGCTAACAGGAAGGAAAAGAGCGCTAGACCCGGAACTCCACCCAATTTATATCCTGTCTACATCAGCATGTAACAGCAAGAAATGAGTGAGGTTCTGGGAATCATAGTTTTTGCTGGAGATCATGGTTTTTAGGGTAACCAATTCTAATTTCACACTAGCCCTTATTGTTCTTCTACCTTAGAATATAGTATTGGTTCTAAGGCAGAAAGTAAGTTTTATAGAAAAAGAAGAAAAAATGTAATTGGGAAATAGTTAACAGAATAACTAAAAATACAAGAAACAAAGAATTATGTCAATATGTGTTTTTCTAAGTCAGCAGGCACCCCCAAGGATTCTTATATGGTTTTAGTGGCCCAATTCTGATTTGAATTTGACACCATTGATTGAACCCTTCAAGTTCTGGGATCCTGATCCTGCCACCCAGGAGGGTAGCTGTTTCTTCAAGCTTTATACACTCTGAAAAAGTGAAAACATGCCATTTTTGCCTTAGTCCAAGTCAGTCATAAAAATGTTGAATAACACAGGACCAAACATAGATCCCCTACTGCTCCCCTGGAAATCTCCTGTTCTGTTGACATTAAACCATTAACAAAGACTGTGTGAGTTCAGAATCCATCTCACAGTATTATCATCTAGTCTATATCTCTTTATGTTTTCCACAAAAATAGTATGAGCTACTTTACCAAGTGCTTTAGCTGTATTTAAAGCCTGCCTCTGATCACCCAATTTAATAATCCTGTCAAGAAAAGACTTGAGGTTAGTCTGACATGACCTCCTCTTCTTGATGAAACCATCTGTGCTGGTTCTTTGTAATCACCACTTTCTTTTCTACATGTTGCCTATAGATCTTTCTCTCTTTTTTTAAACCCTTACCTTTTGTCTTAAAATTGAAAACTGTGTATTGGTTCCAAGGCAGAAGAAGAGTAAGGGCTAGGCAATGGGGATTAAGTGACTTGTCCAGGATCACACAGCTAGGAAGTGTCTGAGGCCACATTTGAATTCCAGGACCTCCCACCTCTAGGCCTGGCTCTCAATCCACTGAATTGCCTAGATTCCCCTCTAATGATTTCTTTAATGATCTGCTCTATACTTATTCCCCAGAATTCAGCGATATAGGTTACAGACTGTATTATCTGTCCTTTTTTGAAAACAGGGACATTTGCCCTTCTCCCATCTCTTAGCTCCTCTCTTGTTTTCCTGGATCTTTGAAATATAGATCATTGTCAGTGGCTCAGCAATCACATCTGCTAGTTCTTTCCAGAGTTAAGCATTGAATTAATCTGACTTAGGTGACTTGAATTCATCAAGGGTAGCTAGGAGCTCTCTTACAATCTAGTTTATCTAGGATAATCAGGCCCCTTTCTTTCATCGTCAATGCAAAAGAGAAAACAGAAGGAAAAAAAGAATAATGATTTGGATTTGCTTTCTTTCTGTTGTTATTTACCTTGGATCAGAGATCTAGAATTAGAAGGAAATCCAGTTCAGTTCTTCTTTTAACAAATGAGGAAACTAAGTCTAGGGAGATGAAGTGACTTCCCCAGGGCACACAGGTAGCAAAGCCTAGGGGCCAAGGGCTCCCAACTTCAACTTGAGCATTCTCTCCACAACTGCACTCTGCCTCTGGCCATCCCAGCCACCCAAACAGCAGGCCCATCTGTTCTTTGATCCTCCTCTTTTCCCCAATATAGCTAACTCTAACCACAGATGCCAAGAGTGTATACTCCAAGGGACTCCCACATGTAAAAAGTGTGAAAGGGGTTCTGGGGCCCAACTATATTCACTTGTAGCCATCCAACCTCAGTTTGTACTTGACTTGCTGCTGAATATTTAATTTATAAAGCTTTCCCTCTATAATAATCCAGGGGTATATTGAATAATTTATTTCTCATTAATAAGTCTGTAATCTCTTTTTATTAATTAACTGATAAGCTTAAGCCCTCACTCCAGTTCATTAAATATTAATTATTCAGTGTGAATAAGAGAACACTTTCCCCATTAGTAATACTTCTTATTTATCTACATTTAAATAAATATTAAAATAGCTAAATCTATGATTTATTCACAAATTAAATAAACATCGCTTATCTATATTTTGGCAAGGACTAATAATATTGCTAAAATCACCACAAAACCCTAAAGTAATAGTAACATTAATAGAATGTTTACCAAGTGCCAGGCACTGTGCTAAATGTTTTATAAATAGAATTTGATTCTTATAACAGCCCTGGAAGGTAGGTGCTATTATTAGCCCCACTTTACAGATGAGAAAACTGAGGCAAACAGAGGTTAAATAACTTGCCCAGGATCATACAACCTGTCTGTTTGAACTTAGGTTTTCCTGACTCCAGGCTCAGCACTACACTAAGTCATCTCAAAGCTCCTCTAATCATATCAATTAGTATCCATAAGATGCCGTAAGGCTGGCAAAGAGCTTTACATGTGTTGTTCCATTGTATCCTCACAAGAGTCCTGTGAGTTAGGTACTATTATTTTATTTCCAGATGAGGAAACCGAGGCTAAGAGAGATCAAGTCTCTTGCTGTGGGCCACACAGTTGCTTGACATCTGAGGAAAAGATTTGAACTCAGCTCTTCCTCACTACAGATCCAGTATTCTAACCATTCTTCCCCTTCCTTGCCACAGTAATATCACTAATTTGACTTCCCTCCACTTTTCAAGACATTGAGAATTACTTTCTTCAGTGTCTCTCAAGATATTAAATAAAATCTCTGAAATCTTTTTCATAATTAAAACATGAAAACAGCTATTTCAAGAAAAATTCTCTTCATCTATTTCCTCTGTTTTCCTCAGTTTTTGAGAGAATGTTAGCTCGAGAAGCTAACATTTTAATGCTGCCTCCCACATAAGGTATTCTTGCTTCCAGAGGGAGAGGTGCCTTCACATCGTCACTAAAAATGCTAGCCTGACTTTCTTATAATGTTCTATCTGAAATCTTAAGGCTTCAGAAATATTATCTGAGGTCCTATTTGGCTCATAAAGAGACTTTCCAGGACAGCTAGGGCTTAGTAGATAGAGACAAGAGGTCCTGGGTTCAAATCTGACCTCAGCTACATCTTAGCTGTGTGATTCTGGGCAAGTCATTTAACCCTATTTGCCTAACTACTGTTCTTCTGCCTTGGAACCAATATTGATTCTAGAGGGATTCTAAGAGAGAGAGAGAGGGAGACTTAACCGTTTCCATGGTCACTGTGATAGAGATTTCTGAAGCAAGAGTTTCATTTTAAAAAGATGCAAAATACCAGAGTCCTTTTTGTTGTTCCTAGCTTTTCTATCCAATCTCAAGGCTCATTTTGAACTCTAACATTCTGGACTCTCTTCTTACAATAATATGTTATACTTTTGGCATTCATTTTCTGTTACCTGCACTTTTGAAAATATAAATATATATGTAAATATATAAAATATAAAAATTAAGTTGGTTGGTGAGTTCTTTGTGCATCCATATTGGTCTATTGTGTACTGACATTTTTCCTCCTCTTGGGAATTCTTTCAATTTGTGTCTTCAGGGCTTCTCACTCCCTCTTGGGCTGATTTTCTCTATAGAGCTTTAGTCTACAGGAATCTATCATATTTTTCATTTCAACCCTTGGAAAATCTACTTTCCCAAAATCTAGAGCGCCTGTCAGACTCTGGGACTGGTTTTCCTCTTTCCCTCTAAATGATGAACTCTAGGAGGAAGTAAAGTGACTACTTCTCAAGGTTCCCATCATCTTTTTTTCCTTGAACCTTATTCTTTATGTCCTTTCTCACTGTTGAGAATCAGATTGAGAACAGAATATTCCCTTCCTAGTTTCTCTACCTTTTATTTTATTTTTTAAACCCTTAACTTCGATCTTGGAGTCAATACTGTGTATTGGCTCCAAGGCAGAAGAGTGATAAGGGCTAGGCAACAGGGGTCAAGTGACTTGCCCAGGGTCACCCAGCTGGGGAATGTCTGAGGCCAGATTTGAATCCAGGACCTCCCATCTCTAGGCCTGGCTCTTAATCCACTGAGCAACCCAGTTGCCCCCTCTCTCCCCTTTAAAGAAGGAAATTATCATTAAGGCAAGTTAAGAAGTTATGAACTTAGTAGCTTTTGGCTGAGAGAAAGCTTATTATATCTGGATAACTGAATTCCCCCACTGCTATCATATCATGCCTATGCTGAGCTTGTGATTTGTTCCCAGAGTTCCATGTTTGTTTCCCCTTTCCATCCCAGTGATCTGTATTATTCTCCAGTTTCAGAATGGCTTTTCTTTCTTTCTTCACTGATATTTGCCTTAATGTTTTCCATCATGATTCTTCCTTTCTGCTTCCTTGATTTTCCTATATGAGTAGGGAATATATAAAGGAGCATATGTCATATTCAAGACTCAAGTTTCAGTAATAACTATGAGGTCAACTTTGACTCCTTTTAGCAGGTCTAATTCTTTTTGGTTGTTGTCTAAACATTGGGATTTTTTATATAGACATTCAAGACCATGGGAAGGGAAAGAGGTGAGGAAAGGGGGCCAGGAGCAAGCATTTACTTTTTTCTCCAATAATATTTCATTTTTCCCAACTACATGTAAAAAAATAATTTCTTAACATCATTAAAAAAATCCCAAGTTCCAGTTCTCTTTCTCCTTCCCTCCTCTCCCCTCTTCTTCAGACAATAAACAATTTGATATAGGTCATATGTGTGTAATCATGCAAGACATTTCAATATTAATCATGTTGTAGAAGTCACATATCCAACCCCCCCCCCCCCAATAACCATGAAGAAAATAAAGTCAAAGATAGTATGCTTCAATCTGCATTCAGACTCCATCAATTCTTTCTCTGGAGGTGGATAGCATTTTTCATTATGAATCCTTTGGAATTGTCTTAGATCATCATATTGCTGATAAGAGCAAAGTCATTCACAGTTGATCATTGTGTAATATTGCTGTTACTGTGGACAATATTTTCTGGTTCTTCTTACTTCACTTTGAATCAGTTCATGGGAGTCTTTCTGAGAACATCCTGCTAATCATTTCTTATAGCACAATAGTACCTCCCTCACAATCATATATCATAATTTGTTCAGCCATTCCCCGATTGGACAGCCCCTCAATTTCCAATTCTTTAACACAAAAAGACTTGCTATAACTATTTTTGTAAAACTCCCTTTTTTTAAAATATGTCTTTGGGATCTAGACCTAGTTGTGGTATTGCTGGATCAAACAGTATGCACAATTTTATAGTCCTTTGAGCATAGGAGAATAAGAATTTATTAAGAGCTTCCTATATGCCAAGCACTCTGTTAAGGGCTTGACAAATTCACATGGCGTTTACTACAGGCTCTTATCTTAGTTTTCTGTTTCCTTAGAACTCCTAGGTTTCCTAATTGTTATTCTTCTTTCCTTCCCATATTTACTTTCTTTGATCACTAATTTGGTGTATGTAAATGAGCAATTTCCCCCCTCTTCTATCCTTAAAAAAACCCAAAACCTTTCAATTACAGCTACAAGACATATTCTTTTTTGGCGTCTCCATTTCTGATCAGGAATCTGAATTATTCCTATATTTTCAATCATGGTCCAGAAATCCAAATCCCATTCTCAGACAACACCTTCTTAACCACCTAGCTCTTCACTTCCCACATCAAATTTTCCTTTCTGAATTTCTTGTGTGGTGGGAGCAATATCCTAACCCCTGCATTCATGCGTGTTAAGCTAGTTTTTCCATAAAAGGTATTAAAATCATCCTTGAGTCCTGATTGGCTCAAAGAACTAAACACTGTGGCTGTTGCTATCACTTCCCCCTCACCCAAATGCAAAACAGCTAATTTCTGTCTGACGTTTGGCACCTGACAGACTATGATAGGCAACTCAGGCAACTTTGTTCAGCTGAACCAACTCGGGGTGTCCTCCATGAGGTAATATTTGTAAAGTACTGCTCACGGTGCCTGGCGTGAAGTAGTAGGTACTTACTAAAGCTTGTTTGATCTCTTTTCTCCTCACTCCTGTAAAATAGGAGGAGAGATAGTCTACTTTGAGCAGAGAGCAGTCTCTGGCAGAGATCAGCTGCAGAGAGAGTGGAGGAGGAGCAAGAAGAAAAAAACTGAAAGTTCCAGGAGAGAACCAGAAGCTTGGAAGTCCAACTGGCCACCCACTCACTTCCAGCTGGGAGCCTGAGGGAAGAAGTAGATCTCGGCTGGGAAGAAGCCTGTGGCTCTCTAGAGATCAACTGTCTCTTTCTGAACCCCTGGATACCCCTGTTCACCTTTTCCCCTTACCACTCCTTCCCTGTTTGAACCCCAATAAATCATTTGTTACTTTAGATTTAGGTCTGGGCCAGTTTCTAACAATAGTCAAGGGGACTGAAGATTTGGGGAGGGTCATACCTCTCCCCCAAAAGGGGGGGGCTAACCTTTGCATCCCAGTCATCTAAGACTGCCAGTCCCAAGGAATTGACATCTCTGCTTGGCAGTGGAGTAGCCCCAAGATCCTGAAGGGAACTGACAGTTGGTGTCCCTGAGGAAAACAGAGACATAGGAATTCATCTTGCCTCTCAAGAATAGATTGGACCTCAAGGGGGGCAGTGTATCATCTTACTAGGGCTTCCCCCTCTAGTCTCTTGTCCTGCATCTCCCAGAAGACATTCTCTGAGGAGACATACTCCCTCTCTCAAGGAGTCAGGACTTGGCTATCTCCCCCCAAAAAGAAGAGAGGAGAAGAACATTCTCTTCACCCTCTCAGTCCTTCAATCCCATTCCCTCTCTCCCTCCAGCTTCCTTATTCCCTTGTGTCCCTACATTCCACTACCCTCACTGAATATCCTTCTGCTATTGCTAAGGTAATCTCTTTCTTCTAAGTGCTGAATGATTTACAAGCATCTCATTTTATTCCAATAATAAAAACATAAACTACTGGGGGACCAGCTGGCCTGAGTCAGGCCCAGCCCAGGACATCTTACCTTCAATGAGCTGCTGTGAGGAAAACATAAACTACACCTTTATGGTTTTCAGTTTCTTGCCCAACACTCTGTAGTATGTGCCAATACTTCCTGGGTTCCTTCTGGCAGTATTGTTTGTGCCCATGTGAATCACCACAAGTGGGTAGTAGTAAAATAGACAAGTCTTGGGAGGTTCTCTATTATGCTGTGGAAATATGCCATAGGAAGGCAAAAGTCTCTTGTTATCAGGTCCAACAGTAGCTGCCTCAGTGCCCTTCTTCCTCTGATTCTCATCGAATGATCTCTTACCTGGTAGCTTCCTTGCCTTTTCCATTCTGAGGGGGATGAGCAACCACTTCATCCCTAACCCATCCAACCCTCTCCTCTCCAGGAAGAGCCTCAAATTTGGTTTTTAGCTCCAAGGTAACAGTTGTACTTTTCCTTTCCTTACAGCAGTCTACCCTCCAAACTCTTGATAAGGGTCAAATATCCTTTCTGCCATTTCAAAATAAATTCCCTTCTCCAATGAACTTTTTAATGTTGTTTTATTTATTAAACCCTTACCTTCTGTCTTAGAATCACTACTGTGTATTGGTTCCAAGGCAGAAGAGTGGGAAGGGCTAGGCAATGGGAGTTAAGGGAAGTATCTGAGCTAGGAAGTATCTGAGGCCAGATTTGATCTCAGAACTTCCCATTTCTAGACCTGACTCTCAATCCATTGAACCGCCTTGCTACCCCTGATGTTGTTTGTTTTAAAGGAATGCTTCACTGTGACTGATACCCAGAACTGAGGAGAGGCATTCCATGAGTCGCATCCTTTCTTTTCTAGGAAGGAAACTAGCCTGGGGATGATACAGAGATAGCCAGGTCCTTGTTTGTCTGTGCCAGAAATGCAAACATTGCACATTGAACTCTCTGGAGATTTCTTCTCTCTTTCCTCTCTGACTGAGATTCTCAGCCTTATTTTTGAACTCCTTGTGGGTGTTTACACCTCACTTTCGAAGCACCTGTTAAGACCTTTACACCTTTTATCAACTCTTAGCAATTTTATAGCCTCACCCTATTTCCTTCCCTTTTTCTCTTTTACCATCTTATTTGTTTAACCAATTTGTTTTCTATACACATTTATTTTCTGTATTTGTTTTACTTTCCTAGTCTTACCACTAACTCCCTTCTCTTTTTCCTTCTCCTTGCTTCCTCTTAGGTTCTGACTTATTCTTTTTATTTCTAACCCTTCGGTCTTAGCTAAGTTCTAAGGCAGAAGAGTGGCAAGGGGCTGGCTATTAGGGGTTAAGGGACTTGCCCAGCATCACATAGTTAGGCAGTGTCTGAGACCAGATTTGAAGCCAGGTTCTCCCAACTCCCAGGCCTAGAGTTTGATCCACTCTGCTACCTAGCTGCTCTAGCTATTAAGTATTTTTAAACATTTACCTTCCATCTTAGACTCTATACTGAGTTCCAAGGCAGAAGAGGGGTAAGGGCTAGGCAACCGGGGTTGAGTGACTTGCCCAGGGTCACACAGCTAGCCAATGTCTGAGGCTGAAATTGAACTCAGGAAGATGAGTCTTCCTTACTCCAGACCCAGTGCTCTATCAACTGCCACCAAGCTGCCCTTACTTCTGATGCAGACCACTCAACTAGTCTTAGCTTGGCTGTTCTCTTTAGACTTTCCTTTCTCTAGTCTGTCCTTCAGAGAAATGTCAAAACAATTTTAATGCACAGGGCTATCAATCTCCTGCTCAAAACTTTCAGCAACTCTATATTTTCCAAAGTATAAAATGCAAACTCCTTTTTGGCCTTGATTTTTTTTTTACATTTACGTTCCTTAGAATCAATACTGTGTATTGGTTTCAAGGGAGAAGAATGACAAGGGCTAGACATTGGGAGTTAAGTGACTTGCTCAGGGTCATACAGCTAGGAAGTATCTGATGCTAAATTTGAACCTAGAGCCTCCCATCTCCAGGCCTCATTCTCGTTCTCAGTCCATTTCTATTGAGCCTCTCTGCTGCCCCTAATCCTGACTTCTGACTGAGCCTTTCCCCTTTAGCTCCAGTTATTCTTCTAAAGGTTATTCTCAAGTTCTGCCAGTTTTTCCCCAAATTTCTTCTTCCCCAAATTTAAACTCAAACCTTCTTCCTGAGTCCAAATCTCTCTAATTCATGTTTTCAATTTCTTTCTCATTGTTCAGCTTCTCATTTACTCAAGTCCTTCTTCTCCTTCTCACAAACTTTGCCCAGACAAAGCCAGAAGTAAAATAGGGAGATGAAGAAGGATTTTATTGCACCCAGGGAAGGGCAGAGGTCAGGAAACAGTTTTCTAGTTTGTGAAAGAGAATATTGTGAAATAAGGCTTGAAAGGTAGATTGGAACCAGGATGTGAAGAATATTACAATTCTAGGCTAACAGGTTGCAGTCAGGTGGCTCAGTGGATAGAAAGTCAGATCCAGAGAAAGAAGATCCTGGGTTCAAATTTGACCTCTGATATGTTCTACCTGTGGGACCCTGGGCAAGTCACCTAACTCCCACACACAGTATTGATTTTAAGAAGAAAGGTAAATGTTCAAAAGAAAAATCAAAGCTAAGGAGTTTACATTTTATCCTTTGGTTTGGAAGAATTCTAGAAGGGTTCAGGCTTTTGCTGCTACCAAGCTGCCATCTGGGTTCCACTCCCCACATTTTATTCTTTGGGAAATAGGGAATTGCTGAAAGTTTTGAGCAGGAGATTGATAGCCCTGTGCATTAAATTTGTTTTGGCATCTCTCTGCAGGACTGACTAGAGAAAGGAAAGACTAGAAGCAAAGAGAACAGCTAGGCTAAGACAATTTGAGCCATCTGCATCAGAAGTGAGGGCAGCTTGGTGGCACAGTTGATAGAGCACTGGGTCTGGAGTAAGGAAGACTCATCTTCCTGAGTTCAATTTCAGCCTCAGACCTTGGCTAGCTGTGTGACCCTGGGCAAGTCATTTCACCCTGTTTGCTCCAGTTCCTTACCTGTAAAATGAACTGGAGAAGAAAATGTTAAATCACTCCAATATCTCTTTCGAGAAAACCCCAAATGGGGTTGGAAAGAGTTAGACATGAACGAAGGACTAAACAACAATGTGAGAAGTTTTGAGAGTGATGATAGTGTACGGAGTGAGAATTAGTAAGAGATTAGTGGGTTATTCTCAATATATTTTTGGCTAGTAATAGTAGTAGCAATATTAGTAATTTCAGATTAATATTGAATCATTAGCTTATTATTAGATTATTAGAGAGCTTTGCTTTCCCTTCCCCCTCCCAGTTTCTCCCACATTAGTACTCTTTTACACAGGTGGGGGGCATTGTATTCATTTTCTATAAATTGGGAGGTCAGCTGTGTATCTTGGGGCATTGTCTTTGGGTCTCTGACTTCAGCCCAATGTGCCTGTCCTTTGCACAATAAACAATAAAGCCGCGTCTGTCTGCCTCTTATCCTGGCCTCTCTGATTATTTGAGTGATTAAGGGGGGGTGCATCTTGCTATATCAAGAAACCCCCAAACCCCACTCCAGTATGAGTGGAAAAGACGGGATTCTGGAGGTAGAGATATAAGGGGCTGAAAGAGTGTGGAGAATCAGAAATGACTGAATTTTCAAGCAGGACGAGTAGCAGGATGATTGGAGCTGTTAATAAAAAGAACAAAGTTAAGGGAAGGCTAGAGAACTCATTCCATTTTTGACACTTGGAACTGGAGAGCATGCTAAAACATCCAAGGGGAACGGTCCTACAGGCAGAACTGCTTAGAACTGGAGTTTGAGAGGGACATTATTAGTGTAAGTGAACTTGCCAAGGAAGCATAGAGAAAGGGAAAAAAGGCTCAGACAGCCTCAGAAGACATCCATCCTTCGGGGGCGGGAGGAGGAGGGTGAATCAGAAAAGCTGACTAAGGAGCAACGTTCAGCCAAGTAGGCAGAGATTCAGAAGGGACTTGAGTCTTGGATAAGTCACCAGAGAAGGAGAGAGTATTTAGAAAGAACATATCACTTCTCTGGGCATGTATGTGTGAGTATATAGAACTCTTTGGGCTTTTCTATTTTTATGTTTATGATAGCAGGGGTTTCTGAGTGTATTAGGATCTGTTCATATGCCTATTTTTGTGGGTGGACATATCTGTGTTTGTGTCCTGTTGTTATGCCCATAATTGTATCCGTGTCTGCATTTTTCCCAGCTAGATTTCATGTGTCTGTTTCTATTGTGTGTGTGCACTTCTCCACTATCACTAATCCGATTGAGGTTACATTGACTGTTTTAAAAGTCTGTCCCTTCCTCAGACATTTCCTAGCTGTGTGACCCTGGACAAGTCACTTGACCCCTATTGTCTAGCCCTTACCACTCTTCTGCCTTGGAACCAATACACAGTATTGATTCCAAGAAGGAAAGTAAGGGTTTAAAAAAAACAAAAGTCTTTCCCTTATCTAGGCAGGGGAACACTGGCATTAATTCCTAATCTAGGATAGGATTAGAGATTGCTTTAAAATGGCTTCTGGGAAGGGCAGTTCTGGATCCAACCATGCATCTGGATTCAAGGATAAGCAAACTTGCTTTTTCTCTTGCAGCTCAGGACTCTGGCCTCTACCCGGTGGGCGCCAGGGCTCTCTGTTGGTGGTGGTAATCTTTCTCAGAGAAATGATACAGATAATAGCAGGAAGGACTTCCTGCTGGGCCTCCAGCCCCTCTCCAGAAATTCTGATCTCTCAAATGCCTCAACATTACTGTCAGGGCTAGAAAACAGGCTTAAAGAAAGAAGCATGAGATCCAGTTTCAGACTTCCCTAGATAACCGCAGAATGCCATGTGCTCTTGTGGTGAATCCCGTTCCCTCTGCATGCCAAGTGGTGAGGAGTATCTCCACCGTTGTCCCTTTGTCAAAAGTCTCGGGGAGACCTGGGGTTAGAGCTAACCGATCTGTTCTAAGACAGGCGCCTGCCTAAAGAGAGGAGAGCATAACTTGCAACTACAAGAGGGAGATTCCTCTAATAAATGTCCATCCCCCATGACTTTCCATTACCAATCCTCTACCAATCCATTACCAACCCCAGGCGTGGGGCTGCTAATGTAGGCATTGCTACTTATCTTAGCACGAGGGGGCTCTTGTCCCTCAGCAAAAGCCAATCTATCCACAAGGTGCCAGAGCACATGCTCCATGGGACCACTTTGCTACACACTGACATACTTACCTTCTCAAGCCCTGAGATTCATCTCTGAAATCTGGTTATTACTTTTCTCAATATTTCTGTGGCAATCAAGTGAGAAAATGAATGTGAGAGTGCTTGGTAACCTATTGTATTGATCTGATACTTTGGTCCATTTGCACATTCCCCCATTTAGTGCAGATTGCAACCTTTCTTCCTTTCTCCCTCCCTCCCTCCCACCACCTCTCCCTTCTTTCCTTTTTTCTTTCCTTTTTTCTTTCTTTCTTTCTTTCTTTCTTTCTTTCTTTCTTTCTTTCTTTCTTTCTTTCTTTCTTTCTTTCTTTCTCTTTCTTTCTTTCTTTCTTTCTTTCTTTCTTTCTTTCTTTCTTTCTTTCTTTCTTTCTTTCTTTCTTTCTTTCTTTCTTTCTTTCTTTCTTTCTTTCTTTCTTTCTTTCTTTCTTTCTTTCCCTCCTTCCTTTCTTTCTCTTTTTCTTCCTTTATTTCCTCCTTTCTTTCCTTCCCTCCTTCCTTTCTTTCTCTCTTTTCCTTCCTTCCTTTCTCTCTCTCTCTCCTTTCTCTTTCCCCTTCCTTCTTTCTTTCTTCCTTTCTCTCACTCATCCTCCCTTCCTTCCTTTCTTTCTTTTTCTCTCACCTTCTGTCTTAATATCAGTTCTAAGACAGAAGAATGGGGCAAGAGCTAGGCAATTGGTGTTAAGTCACTTGTCTAGTGTCACACAGCTAGGAAGTGTCTGGGGCCAGATTTGGACCCAGGCCCTCCTGACTCCAGGCCTGATGCTCTATCAGCTGTGCTACCTCATTACTCCCCCAACCACATTCTTATCCTGTGTGATTTTTACTCATGGTTTTCTCTAAATCCTACACAAACACTGTATCCAATGTGCTGGAGATTCCTTTCATCCTTTTTAACATTTTGTGGATGCCAATGTAGTATGCAGGCTAGTCATCTGCTCTCTCTCTACCTTGATATATGATAGATGCACATCATCTGGATAAGTAAATCCTTTTCTTTTCTTTCTTTCTTTTTAGATTTTAAACATTATTTTATTGGTCAATTTCTAACATTATTCCTTCAATACAAAAATCATTTTCTTTTCCTCCCTCCCCTCTCACCACCCCTCCCATAGCTGATGCGCAATTCCACTGGGTATTGCATGTATCCTTGATCTGAACCCATTTCCATGTTGTTGGTATTTGTACTAGGATGTTCATTTAGAGTCTATATCCCCAATCATGTCCCCTCGACCCCTGTAGTCAAACAGTTGCTTTTCTTTGGTGTTTTTACTTGTAAAGATTAAAATTTAGGGGAGACTGAGGCAGGTAGAAATTAGTTTCTCTCTGCAAGGAGTATTATATTTTTAGAGGTTTATTGAAGATTAAGGATTAAAGAAAATACAGGATAAGGAAAACGTGCCTAGGCCAGAGAGGCCTAGACAAGACCTCACCTACATTATGGAAAGAGCCACGTCTGCCCCAAAATGGAAGTCCAAAAGAGACCCAAAAGCTCTTGCAATCAGGTTAAATACCTTCTTGATCTCGGCCCATGTGAGAATTCAAAGCATTCTAAGGAAGTGGAGCAAGGACTTCTGAGGATTGAAGTCCAGAGTTCGAGTCTATTTTTTACATTCCCTCGTTTGATACTCCCATAAGTTTTCCTCTGCATGTGTTTATTGTTTTTTTTTTCTCATAGATCCCTCCAGTTTGTTCAGGGACATTGCATTGCCACTAATGGAGAAGTCCATTACATTCAATTGTACCATAGTGTATCAGTCTCTGGGTACAATGTTT
Source organism: Monodelphis domestica (assembly GCF_027887165.1). Classification (NCBI taxonomy): domain Eukaryota; kingdom Metazoa; phylum Chordata; class Mammalia; order Didelphimorphia; family Didelphidae; genus Monodelphis; species Monodelphis domestica. The sequence continues at coordinate 320,873,955 of NC_077227.1, read as the reverse complement.
TCCTGGTTCTGCTCTTCTCACTCTGCATCACTTCCTGGAGGTTGTTCCAGTCTCCATGGAATTCCTCCACTTTATTATTCCTTTGAGCACAATAGTATTCCATCACCAACATATACCACAGTTTGTTCAGCCATTTCCCAATTGAAGGGCATCCTCTCATTTTCCAATTTTTGGCCACCACAAAGAGTGCAGCTATGAATATTCTTGTACAAGTCTTTTTCCTTATTATCTCTTTGGGGTACAAATCCAGTAGTGCTATGGCTGGATCAAAGGGCAAACAGTCTTTTATAGCCCTTTGTGCATAGTTCCAAATTGCCCTCCAGAATGGTTGGATCAGTTCACAACTCCACCAGCAATGAATTAATGTCTCAACTTTTCCACATCCCCTCCAGCATTCATTACTTTCCATAGCTGTCATGTTAGCCAATCTGCTAGGTGTGAAGTGATACCTCAGAGTTGTTTTGATTTGCATCTCTCTGATTATAAGAGATTTAGAACAGTATATGGTCAATCTTTGTGAATGTACCATGTGCTGCTGAAAAGAAGGTGTATTTCTTTTTGTCCCTATTTTTCTCCATATATCTATTAACTCTAAATTTTCTAATATTTCATTCACCTCTTTTACCTCTTTCTTGTTTATTTTTTATTTGATTTATCTAAATTTAATAGTGGTAGGTTAAGGTCTCCCACTCTTATAGTTTTACTATTTATTTCCTCCTTCAATTCTCGAAGTTTCTCCATTAGAAATTTGGGTGCTATACCATTTGGTGCATACATGTTGATTAGTGATATTTCCTCATTGTCTATACTCCCTTTTATCAGGATGTATTTACCTTCCCTATCCCTTTTAATCAGGTCTATTTTTACTTTGGCTTTGTCAGATATCATGATTGCAACTCCTGCCTTCTTTCTATCAGTTGAGGTCCAATAGGCCTTACTCCAACCTTTAATTCTGACTTTGTGAGTATCTATCCGCCTCATGTGTGTTTCTTGTAGATAACATATGGTAAGATTCTGGATTCTAATCCACTCTCTTATTTGTCTATGTTTTATGGGTGAGTTCATCCCATTCATGTTCAAAGTTATGATCGTCACTTGTGAATTCCCTAGCATTTTTATATCCTTTCCTAGTTCTGTCCTTTCTTCTTTTTCTATATCCTTTTAACCCAATGGTTTACTTTTAGTCAATCCCCCTATTCCCCTCCCTCAATATGCTTCCCTTTCTGAACCCTCCCTTTTTGTTCCCTCCCCTTCCCCCTCTCCTTCCCTACCTTTTTTGTAGTCCCTCCCCTCTCCCCCCCCCTTAGTTTTCCCTTCTTCCTTACCCTGTAGGATAAGATAGACTTCAAGATCCCAATAGATCTAGATGCTCTTCCCTCTCAGAATTGATTTCACTTAGAGTAATGTTCTAGTATTACCTATTAGCACTCTCTTTCTCTCCCTCTTATAAGATTATTCTTCCCCTCCCCTTCCCATGTGTATCTTTGTGTGACAAATATTATTTTATTTATTTTATTTTTTCAAGTATCTCTTGGTACCATCATCGACCCCCCTTTTTCTTTTTTCTTTTTTTTGCATATCATTTTATAGCCTTTAGTGCCCCAATCTTTTCCTATGAATGATTTTTCTATTTACTATAATAATGAAAACATTTTTTGAGATTTACAAATAACATTTCCCCCATATATTAGTATATATAATTTGATCTAATTGTAGCCCTTAAAGAAGAGAGTTTGAATAAAAAAAAATTTTCTCCTTTTTCCTCTCTTTCATATTTACCTTTTATGTTTCTCTTGATCTTTGTGTTTGGATATCAAAATTTCCACTTAGTTCTGGTCTTTTCTTTACAAATACTTGGAAATCTTCTATTTTGTTGAGTGCCCATACTTTCCCCTCGAAGTATATAGTCAGTTTTGATGGATAGATGATTCTTGGTTGTAGACCCAGTTCTCTTGCCTTTCTGAATATTGTGTTCCAGGCCTTGAAGTCCTTTAGTGTGGAAGCTGCCAGGTTTTGTGTGATCCTGATTGATGCTCCTTGGTATCTGAATTTTCTCTTTTTGGCTTCTTGTAGAATTTTCTCCTTAGCTTGAAAACTCTGGAATTTGGCAATTACATTTTTTGGAATTGTTTTTTGGGGATTTAGTGTAGAGGGTATTCTATGGACTCTTTCAATGCCTATTTTGCCCCCTTGTTCAAGAACATCAGGGCAGTTTTCTTGGATGATCTCTTGTAGTATGGTGTCAATATTTCTGTTTATTTCTGGCTCTTCAGGTAAGCCAATGATTCTCAAATTGTCTCTCCTTCCTCTGTTTTCCTGATCTGTCACCTTGTCAGTGAGATATTTTATGTTTTCTTCTAATTTGTCAGTCTTTTGACTTTGCTTTATTAATTCTTGCTGTTTTGCAAGATCATTGGTTTCCAGTTGCTCAATTCTGGTCCTTAAGACCTGGTTTTCTGCTTTAACCTTTTGGTGTTCAGCTATGATTTCCTCATTTTTTTTGAACCATTTCCCATTTTTTTTGGTCAGAAGGCTTCCATCTTTTTGATAAGCTCCAATTGAAATTCTTCCAGGGCTTGTGGACAGTTTCCATTTTTTTTTTTTAGGTTTTGCCTTTGTTTGAATTTTGTCCAGTATTTCCTCTGTAGCCTGGGTTTTTCCTCTGTAAAAATTCTCAAGGGTCACAGTCTTTTGTTTGTTTGTTTGTTTCTGGTTTTTTTGGAAGGATTTTGAGGCTCCTGTGACCAGTTAGCCATTTACATATATGTTTTTCTGAATCTGAGTGAGCTGGGCAGGTTATCTGTGTATGGAGTTAAGAAGCAAAGATTTTGCCTGAGGCAAGCTCTTGAATCTCTGCAGTCCTTTGCAGCTCCTCTCTGTGCTACCTTCCCAGGGGCATCCAAGGTCTGTGCTCCACTGCCTGGGTTTCCAATCTAGCTGCTTTTAGGGGTAGGTCCCTGGCGGTCCTAGTCAGCTCCCAAGGACCTAGAGGTGCCCCTTGCTCACTCTAGAGGTGCCCCTCTCTCACTCACTGATTCTGGCCTGCGCTGTCTCTGGCTCTGGTTCCATAGGTGAGGTGGGGGAGGGTGGATAGGCTTGCATTTGGGTGGAAGCTGTTTCACTCTCTTATAACTTGGAAATGCCTCAATCCCACATACCTTCAGTGCTGCACCCTACTATACAGTTTCTCTGTTCTTCTGAAAATGATTTTTAAGATCTTTTGAGGTGGTTTTTGTCTGTGTGTGCTGGGGAGAGGAAGTGCCCCACGTCTAGACTGCCTCCATGCTTACCTGGAAGTCAGTAAATCCTTTTCTTGATGTCTTTCCTCTCATGTCTTAAATGTAGGTCATTGCTGGAAACATCCTTGTATCCTGCATGTATCCTCCGTGTTCTTTTGTTTGCCATTTCCCTTTGGTCATCTACATTTCTGATTCTTCTGAGATTATGTTGATCCATGATCTACAGTCATTTTGTTGTTCAGTTATTTCAGTGCTGTCAGACTCTTCATGACTCCATTTGGAGTTTCCTTGGTAAAGATACTGGAATGTTTCTCCATTTCATCCTCTAGCTCATTTTACAGAGGAGGAACTAAGGTAAAGAGGGTTAATTGGCTTTCCCAGGGTCACAAAGTTAAGTGTCTGAGGCTGTAGTTGAACTCAGGAAAAGGATTCTTTTGGATTCCAAGTCCAGTGCTCTATCCACTGTCCTACCTAGCTGCCCCATCACCAAGATAAAAGGATGGACTTTCATTTGGGAGAGCTGAAAGTGGCAGTTTTCCAGATATGATCCAGCCAGCTAGTCCCGAGTCTTCCTTGTCATTCAATAGTACTGAGACACATATACAGAGGCACTAATTGGATGGGCTGTCCCCTTCACCTTCATCCCATCATCTGGTTCAGATGCATTTTTATATCCATTGGGTAGTTAGGAAAATCAATTTCCAAAGACTATGGACTTCATTAAGGAAGCTTTCTAGCAATCTGGGGCTCAGTGAAGAGACATCAGAATTCATCTAGTTTAATCCCTTCATTTTACAAATGAGGAAATTGAGGCATAGAGAAAAAAGTAATTTGCTCAAGGTCACACAGGTAGGGTGCAACAGACCTGGTTCTCTGACTCCAAACCCAGAGTTCTTTCCACCATTACCACGTTGCTTTCTGTTAAATGATGATAATGACTTGATTGCTCAAGCAGTAGCATGATGTTGTAGATAGAGAGCCAGAGTGGAAGTCAAAGCAAGTTTAAGTCCTGCCTCTGATATATATTAATTATGTGTCCAGGGGCAGACAATTAACCTCAGGGCCTTAATCAACTCTCTTAAGACTATAAACTGCAAAGAAGTTGCTAATCTGCATTAGGGAAGGGAGTTTCCCCATAGGTAGCTCTTTTACATTAATAATAATTTTTTGTGTACTTGTTTCAGTTGTGTTTGACCCTTCATGACCCCATTTTTTTTTTTTGGCAAAGATACTGCAGTGGTTTGCCATTTCCTTCTCCAGCTCATTTTAGAGAGGAACACACTGTGGCAAACAGGGTTAAGTGACTTGTCCAGGATCCCACATCTAATAAATGCCAGCAGCTGGATTTGAACTCAGGAAAATAAGCCTTCCTCATTCCAGGCCCAATGCTCTATACACTATGGCACCACCTAATTGCAGATACACTAATAATAATGGTAATTATGTAATGCTTTAAAGTTTACAAAGCACTTTTACATATGTATTTAAGAATTAGACAACAAAGGGGGCAGCTGGGTGGCTCAGTAGGTTGTGAGCCAGGCCTAGAGACAAGAAATCCTGGGTTCAAACCTGGCCTCAGACACTTCCCAGCTGTGTGACCCTGGGCAAGTCACTTAACCCCCATTGCCTAGCCCTTGCCACTCTTCTGCCTTAGAATCAATACATAGATTCTAAGACAAGGTATTATTAAAAAAAACAACAACAGACAAAAGGGGAGCCAGCTAAATAGTGGGGAAGTCTGGGATCACACTTCCACCTCTGACTTATTACTTCCTGAATGATCCTGAACAAGCCATTTAAACTTTCAGTGATCCAGACAGGTCTTTGGAGATTATAAAACACCCAAGAGTGGCAGGTCTGGATTGGTAGAGGGAGTTTGGTGCTGCGAGTTCCTCAAGCTGATGAAATCACTGGTCTGGAACGACAACAATCACAAAAAGAATTGGAAACCTGCCTCGATTTTAAATGCTGTGAGCTATGGAGCTTAGAGTCCTGATTAGCAGCTGGGAGCTATCTCTGCTCCGTCCATCCCCTTGTATGGGACTCAGTTTTTATTGCTATGAGGAGACCCAACATCGCATGGCTCAATGAGAGTGCTGGTATCTCCTGGGCTGCTGGACCAGGTTACTTTGACCAGAGGGGCTCAGCGCTGTCCATGGAGGAAGCCCTTAACAGGATCATCTTCATTTCCTCTGGATTAGGGGCAGGCTTTGCCTGGGTTCATGTGGATGAGTCTGGGGTGGGAGGAGGTTTTCAGAAGGTCAGCCAGGTTGCTACTACTGTCTTTTTAAAAAAATCCTTACCTTTTTTCTTAGGACCAATACTGTGTATTGCTTCTAAGGCAGAAGAGTGGTAAGGGCTAGGCAATGGGGGTCAAGTGACTTGCCCAGGGTCACACAGCTGGGAAGTGTCTGAGGTTATATTTGAACACCTCCCATCTCTAGGGCTGGCTCTCAATCCACTGAGTCACCTAGCCATCCCCACCAATATTCTTAATCATTAAACATTACTAAACAGGAAGGCAACAGTAATAGGAATCATCCTAACAGAATCATCCGCCCATAAAACGGAGTCACTCTCTGTCCCCTTCCTTCCTGCACCTAGGGTCCGGAGGAGAGAGCTGGGCTCCTTAAGGGATCATCTTTATCAAATGTCAGCTGTCTAAAGGGATCTTCTTTTTCTGGGCCACTTTTCTGCTGGCTGCTGCCCCAAGCCCACTCGTGGGAAGCTATTTCGGTGAGAGAAGAGACCCTAAGCCTGAAGTCTGCGGAGCTATGGAGGTCCATCGGCTGGCCTCGGAGGCAGCTTTCACTTAGCAAAACAATTCACTTAGTCCGGTGCCTTCCGTGTAAGTCAGGTTTGCTCACTGGGCTCTGAGGGTTTTTATCCACCGAGCCATAGGTAGCAATTAAGGGCAAAGCAGCCTCCCTTTTTCCTTTTCCCTACCAGATCTTCAAACAACAGACGATTCGGCCAATCAAATCAGTTCCCAGCAGCAGTTGCAAAATTGGACTTGGCTGGGCTCAGCTTGAAGCAGCTGCTCCTCCCCTCTGATTCCAGTCACTTTGCTCATCTCTTCCGGGCGCAGCTTCTGTCTCTCTCATACTATCCATGGCTGCCGATTTAGCTTCTTCACTCACTCATTCTAGTCCCTCACTGATGCCTGCAGGGTCCCCTCCTAGGAAGTGGCATGCTTATGACACAGAGCAAGAAACCAGAAATGACAATGCTGTTTGACCCAGAGCAGAGAAGCAATGTTGACTTGTGCAGCAAGGAAAGCTCTGGATCTCAGGATATCACTCTCAGAGGCCACACAAGCGGTCATTGTGTTGAGCTGTGTCTGACTCTTTGGGACCCCATTTGGGGTTTTCTTGGCAAAGATACTGGCATGGATTGCCTTCCTTCTCCAGCTCTCTTTACAGATGAGTAAACTGAGGCAAACTTGCCCAGGATCGCCCAACTAGTAAGTACTTAAGGCTTCATCCTTGGCTCTGTATCGGCAGTGTTACCTAGTCGCTTTCACATAACAGTCAATGAATGACTAGAAACAAGACACCTGAGCCACCTTTGCTCTCAGAAAAAAAGTACTTTTTTTCCTGAGAGATCTCTTTATCTCAGGTACTCTTCCAATTTCCTTCTGAGAGACTACTTTCTCTCCACCACAGTCATGCCTCTGTCCAAGTGCCCAGAGACTGCTTTTCTCTATGCCTTTGAAACAAATGCCTTTTTTTTCTAGCTCTTTTTTTTTAACTCTTACCTTCTGTATTGGAGTCAATACTGTGTATTGGCTCCAAGGCAAAAGAGTGGTAAGGGATAGGCAATGGGGGTTAAGTGACTTGCCCAGGGTCACACAGCTGGGAAGTGTCTGAGGCTAGATTTGAATCCAGGACCCCCCATCTCTGGGCCTGGCTCTCAATTCACTGATCTAGCTGCCCCCTCTAGCCCTTTTCAAGAAACAAAAATACCCAGAGAAGAAAGAGTTACCTCCATACATCAAGACTATAAATCTAGAACTCAAGTCCCTTCTAGGTGTCATCCTTCTTGACTCCTCCATCTCCACTCCACATATCTGCTCAGTTGCCAGATCTACCCCACAGCATCTAACCCCCTCCCCACCAAGTTCAAGTTAACAAAAGTTTATTAAGTGCCTACTATGTGCCAGGCACTGTGCCAAGTCTTGGGCTACATAAAGAAAGGCAAAAACAGGCACTCATAATCTAAATGGGGAGAGAAAATATAAACACAATACTAACAAGATATAGACAGGATCAAAAGATCACCTCAAGCCTTTATCCCCAACTGGTCAGAATCATTATAATTGACTCCTGACCAGCCTCCTTGCCTCACATCTTTCCTTACTCAGATTCTTCCTCCATTTCACTGCCAAGAAACTTAATGAAAGCCCAAGTCTCACCGTATCGCCCACTCCCACCCCTTCCACCCTCCATCACTATGACTTCCAGTATCAAAGAAAAAGTCCTCTTTTTTGGCATCTAAAGCCCTCCAAACCTGCCTCCAACCTACTTTGCCAGCGTAATGCTGTACTCCAGGCACAAGATGTTCCACTCAAACTGACCCTCTTAATCAGACATGACAATCCACCTTCCACCTCTGTGCTTGGACCAGAGCTCCCCCAGGCCCGCCATGTTTCTTTTCCTCAGCTGTCTAGAGGAATATTTAAGTTCTCTCAAGACTCAGTTCACTTCCCACCTTTTTCTTTAAAAATTTAAAAAAATATTTTCTCTAAATACATACAAAAATAATTTTTAACATTTCTTAAAAATTTAGGATTCAACATGTCCTCTCTTGCCTTCTCTGCTCTCTCATTGAGAATATAAGCAATTTGATATTGTTTATACATGGGCAGTGATCAGATGCCACCTTTTATAAAGGTTTTCCTGGTTATAACTTCTAGCGCCTTCCCTACAAAATCATCCAGAGCTATTTCATATATAACTACAAGTATATACCTATATTTCATGGGAAATATGAAATATTCATAAGTATATACATGTATAGTCATATAATTTAAAAAAAATTTTTTTAAACCCTTACCTTCCTTCTTGGAGTCAATACTATGTAGTTGGCTCCAAGGCAGAAGAGTGGTAAGGGCTAGGAAATGGGGGTCAAGTGACTTGCCCAGGGTCACACAGCTAAGAAGTGTCTAAGGCCAGATTTGAACCTAGGACCTCCCATCTCTGGGCCTGGCTCTCAAACTACTGAGCCACCCAGCTGCTCTCCTTCATATAATTTTTTTGTTTGTCTTTTCTTTTTAAACTTTTCCCATGGTTACATCATTCATAGTTTCTCCCTCCCCTCCTGGAGGTGACAATCAGTTCCACTGGGATCTACATCTATATTATAGATAGATAATTTTAAATGAATTTTAATTTAAAATTTAATTTAATTTTTAAAAACAGGAAAATTTCCTGTAGAATATGAACTTTCAACAGGGATAGTTTTTAGTTTTGTATCTCAGATTCTCAGTAAATGGTGGTTGATTGATTGGCTTGTACCATGTGATTTCTTTGTCCCATGATACAAAATTTTTTTTTTAATTTACCTTCTGTCTTAAAATTAATACAAGTATTGGTTCCAAAGCAGAAGAGAGGTAAGGGCTGAGGAGTGGTGCTTAAGTGACTTGTCCAGGGTCACACAGTTAGAAAGTGTCTAAAGCCAGATTTGGACCCAGTAACTCCATTTTCCAGGTCTCAGTCTCTAACCACTGAGTAACCTAGCTGTCCCTCATCTAAATTTTGTTCAGCATTTTGCAGGGATAAATGAGTTTATTCCCTATTTGCTAGTTATATTGGTCTTTTGTATAATAGGTCTTGGTGGGAAGAGGCTGAGCTGTGGAATCCTCTCTCCCTTGAGAGAGACCAGAGAATAGGTTTTTGTTCTGAAGTCACATTTGTACTCCTAGACCAGAGATTTTTGGGGCATGGGAGAGAGACATAATATTAGCCTAATACTCCTCTTGGAGACTAGAAGGTAGGTTAGCCAGCCTCTGCAGTCCTGGACCCTGCCTCCTCTAACCTCCAGGGAGGCAGCTGCTGGCGCCAGCAGGGCCATTCTCTTTGCAAAGGTGGTCTAGGGGTATGGGAGCAACTAGGTGGCTCATTGGATTGAGAGCCAGGCCTAGAGACAAGAAGTCCTGGGTTCAAATATGACCTCAGATACTTCCTAGCTGTGTGACCCTGAGCAAGTCACTTAACCCTAATTGCCTAGCCCTTGCTGCTCTGCCTTAGAACTGATACTTGTATCAATTCTAAGACAGAAGACAAACGTTTAAAAGCAAACAAACAAAAATCCTTCCCAGGAATAAATTATTTGAAGCTTGGATGTTGGCTCAAGTCCAGGTTTTTCCCCAAATTGGGAGGAGAAAAAGCTACTCAGTGACTATGACTCCGAACGAGGAATGGCAGAGGTAGTTTCTTCTTACACCCAACAAACAAGACCTCCAGCATGCGTTCATAGAAAGAATAACTTAAACAGGATCAAGTAACTTAAAACTACAGTCACAGTCTGTTGGGAGGCTGATCGTCATCAGTAGAAAAAGCCGTTTTCAGGGCTGCTAATTAGCCATTCTACATTTCCTTCAGCTGTTCACCATCCAAATAATCTTCAGGACATGCTTGCTAGCAAACCCGCCAGGTTGGGGTCAATCCTTCCTTGTCTGCGTTCTCTTATTCGAAAACGGCCCTCGCTTCTTGCGGGCTCCAACTCCAAGGGAGTGTCCGGGCCACTGAAATTCAAGAGAGCTCCTCCAAGTCTAGACACATCTGCCCCGGGAATGAATTTCAATCAACTGCTCAGGAAAGGAAACACGTATCCACTATGGAAGCCCACAGAGCCACATTTGAGCTTACTAAATTCAGTCCACACACCATATGGAAGCAGCGATGGGCCAGAGGGAAAGGGGGCCACCCAGCCTCCCCATCGCCTTGTGTGGGTGCCAAGAGACAGTTCTCTGCCTGCTAAATGGGAGGCAAAGCAAGAAGCTCCTCTTCACTGACTTGGAGCACCTCAGCTGCAGGCTGCTGGCATGGAATGGGGAGAGACCTGAAGGACGACTCGGGGCTTGTCTTATCTTGCATCCTCTCCGAGCTGGGCCATCCCATGATCAGGAGCAGGCCTCAAAGGGTCCACCTGGGAGACTGGAGCCAGCATGCACTCTTGGATGGTCCCTGCTATTATAGTGTAATGAGGGTCTGGCACAGACCACTAAGTTGTAGGATATCAGAGAATTCCTTCTAGGGAAATCATGGCGGCTTGTGAGGAACATCTGCAGTGGGGTCTAGGTAGCTTAGAATCTTTTTTCCTTTGGCTAAATAGGCAGTTTCTAGGGGCAGCTGGGTGGCTCAGTGGATGGAGAGCCAGGCTCAGAGATAGGGGGTTCAAATCTGGACTCAGACACTTCTTAGCTGTATGATTCTAGGCAAATCACTTAACCACCACCCCTCCACCCCTCTCCAATTGGGGATCTTCTGACTTGGAATCAATGCACAGTAATGATTCTAAGATGGAAGGTAAGGGTTTAATAATAATAATAATAATAATAAAACAATATGGAAGCCTACAGAGCCACATTTGAGTTTACTAAATTCAGTCCACATACCATATGGAAGCAGTGATGGGCTAGAGGGAAAGGGGGCCACCCAGCATCCCCATCTCCCTTGTCTGGGAGTTATTGTTATTGTTATATAAATCAAATCTGGCCTCAAATACTTCCTAGCTGCAATAACAACAACAATAATAATGTCTCTTCCAAAGGGTCTGCCTCAGTTCCTGCTGTCTGTCTTTGTTGCATTACAGTCTAGGGAAGCAAGATGACTCTCAATCATGACATAGGAGACCGTGTGGTAAGGGTGAAGGTCCTTAGCTCATCCTTCTCACCTCTTCCTTTCTCGTGGCCATACAGCTTTACTAGAAGCAGGCCTGAGTTCAGTCTTTTTCTTTCTAGGTGAAAGGAGTACAGTCTGCTGAGGCATGAGCCAGAGGTATATGGGAGTCCAGAAATCCAGGTAGGATGCTGTAACTAGGCCAGCAGGGATGCCCAAAGGAGTTCAGGAATCCAGGAGGGGTGCTGTAGTTAGGCCAGTTTTTTTTTTTTTAATTTTATGTAGTCAATTTAGAACATTATTCCTTGGTTACAAGAATCATATTCTTTCCCTCCCTCCCTTCCCCCACCCTTCCTGTAGCCAACATGCAATTCCATTGGGTATTACTTGTGTCCTTGATCAGAATCTATTTCCATATTGTTGTTGTTTACAATAGGATATTCATTTAGAGTCTCCATCCCCAACCATATCCCTTTGACCCATGTGATCAAGCAGTTGTTTTTCTTCTGTGTTTCTACTCCCACAGTTCTTCCTCTGAATGTGGATAGTGTTTTTTCTCATAGATCCCTCCAAGTTGTTCAGGATCACTGCATTGTCACTAATGGAGGAGTCCATTACATTTGATTGTACTACAGTGTCTCAGTCTCTGTGTACAATGTTCTCCTGGTTCTGCTCTTCTAACTATGAATCAATTCCTGGAGGTTGTTCCAGTCTCCATGGAATTCCTCCATTTTATTGTTCCTTTTAGCACAATAGTATTCCATCACCAACAATTACCACAATTTGTTCAGCCATTCCCCAATTGAAGAATATCCCCTCATTTTCCAATTTTTTGCCACCACAAAGAGTGCAGCTATGAATATTCTTGTACAAGTCTTTTTAGTTAGGCCAGTATTGATGGCCTAAGGAGTAGTTTCAGGTCTCCAGCCCAGCAAAAGCCTCTGAGAGAGATGTTTTCTTTAGATGTGAATTTAGTGGGACCATTGCCATATATGGACTGAGCTAAGTTTTGAACTACCATAACACAAAGATATATTAGGGAGATGGGGGTGGGAGGGAGGCGGATGATATCCTTGGACTTTGAGAGAAATATTTGTATTTTGTTCTGGCTGTATCACTGAGGTAAATATCTCTTTGTAAAAACTACATAATATTAAATGGTTAAATGGAACTGGAGTGGATGGAGCATAGATGAAGTTGACAAGAGTAGGAAAAGAGACACACCATTTCCCTTGGGGGTACCAGAGAACTGTGAAAGGTATGATGTAATAGGTCTGTCCCTGAAAGAGTGAGGCTAGACTAGCTTCTGTACATGTTACCATAGTATTTAGAGCCCAAACAACCCAACTGATCATACAAACTGATAAAAAAATGTCAGAACTGGAAGGAATATCAGGATATATATGAGAGCTAAAATCTAGAACATAGAGACCTAAAATATACCTGGAAGGGATATTAGCATATGGAACATTTAAAATTTTTTAAAATAATATTTTATTTCCCCCTATTACATATAAAAACAATTTTAAAAACTTTTTTTAGGTTTTGGGCTCCAAATTCTCTCCCTTGTTTTGACCTTCTATGAAGATAGGATTTTCCCCTTGTCTATTTTCATTTTTCATTTTTCATTTTTATTTATCTTTAAATTTAGTTTGAAAAGCAACAAAACCCTTACCTTCTGTCTTAGAATCAATACTGTGTATTGGTTCCAAAGCAGAAGAGCGGTAAGGGCTAGGCATTGGGGTTTAGTGACTTGCCCAGGGTCACACAGCTAGGAAGTGTCTGAGGCCAGATTTGAACCTAGAACCTCCTGTCTCTAGGCTTGGCTCTCAATCCACTGAGCTCCCCAGTTCCCCCCTCTAGTTCTTTTCAAGAATCAAAAATACTCAGAGAAGAAAGAGTTACCTCCACATATCAAGACTATAAATCTAGAACTCAGGTCCCTTCCAGGATTCATCCTTGACTCCTCCATCTCCACTCCACATATCTGCCCCCCCCCCCCCCCCCCCCCCCGTCTATTTTTAACTAAACAAATCAAGAACGTAAAGTACCCCTACTTGACACTAAGTAAGAGAGTTCTCAAGCACTTAAAGCTCACATCTTCAAAGGTCACTTCCGTCCTTGGGCAGTACTAGGCAAATTGAAAGACTTGGATTGATTCTCAAAAAGTGGGGGAGTGACAGGAAGTGACTTCGAGAAAACTGCCTTAAAACACCAAGTCAAGGATTCAGTCAGGCTCTCTGTGTTGGTGAGTCAGACTGGAGGAACAGACTCTTTCCCTGGATCCTGCATTGGGGTGAGTTCAGGTGAGAGTCTTGGCAGTCAGCCTCATGTGCACTGAAGGTTCTCGGTGGCAGATTCTTCAGCATCTCCTGGCTCTTCAGATTTTGGCTTCCTAATTAGGACTTTGGATACTGATGAGATTCGCTTTTGGATTTGAATTTGAAGTCTGGAGACATTAGGATTAAATTTAGGGTGTTTGTAGCTGGGCAGTATTTTCTCTCTCTTTATCTACATTTTTCCACTTTCACTCTTTCCACCTCTTTGTAAATAAAGCTGCTAAAAGTCATTTTGACTTAAGCTGTAATATTTTAAAATCAGCAACCACAATATTACTTTAGAATTCTCATATTTAGCATAAAACCTAAATTTAAATTCTTACACTTCCTTCCCTCAATCTCTCCCTGCCCTCTCATCTCCCTGAGATGGTAAGCATGTGCAGTGTAAAACATTTTTCCAGGATATGGAATATTTAAAGTGGTAGAGGAGACTTTAGGACCACAGAACAAGAAAATGTCAGGGCGAGAAGGCGCCTTAGAGATCGTATAGTTGAACCCTTCTAATTTATAGATAGAGAGACTGAAGTCCAGAGAGAAGTGACAGAGACTAGATTTAAGCCCAAATCCTATGATAGATAGATAGGTAGATAGATGATAGATCAATTGATCAATAGATGGATAGCTGGATGGATAGATGGACAGATAGATAGGTATAAATAGATACATACATACATACATGGATGATTGGATGGGTGGATGGATGGATGGATGGATAGATGGATGGATGTATAAACACATAAGTAGATAGAGAATGTGTTTATTATTTTGAGGGTCAGTGAGGTAGCCCAGTGGATAGGGCACTTTAGATAGAAAGAGATAGATAGATAGACAGAGGAATAGACAGACAAATATATAGATAAATTGAAAGATAGATAGATATAGATAGATGATAGATGGATAGATAGACAAATAGATGGATGATGGATAGACAGACAGACAGATACATACATAGATACTTAGATACATAGATGGATGGTTGGTTGTCTGGCTGTCTGGATAAATTGATGGATAATTAGATGGACAGATAGACAGATATGTAAAAAGTAGATATGGATAATTAGATGGACAGATAGATATGTAAAAAATAGACTCGAATACAGGACTACAATCCCCACAAGCCTTTGCTCCACTTCCCCAAAATGCTTTGTAATCTCACGGGAATTCTGAGGTGGGCTGAGATCGAGGAAGGATTTAAGCTGGTGGCAAAGGTTTTTGGGTCTCTTTTCTCTCTTTTGGACTTCCATTTTGGAGCAGAGGCGTCTCTTCTATGATGTGAGGTTATTTTGTCTAGGCCTCTGGCCTAGGCACATGTTTCTTACTTGTATATTCTTTAATTCTTAGTCCTTAATAAACCTCTAAAAAATATAATACTCCTTGCAGAGAGAAACTAATTTCTACCTGCCTCAGTCCATATTCCTAAATTTTAATCTTTACAGATAGAGAATTTGTTTGTTTATTATTTTGGGGGGCAGTGAAGCAGCCCAGTGGATAGAGCACTTTAGATAGAAAGAGATAGACAGACAGAGGGACAGAGATAGATAGATAGATAGATATAAACAGATAAATGAATGGATAGACAGATAAGCAGACAGATGATAGGATAAGTAGAGAGACAAAAGGATAAATTATTGATAGATAATTTATAGACAAAGACTGATAATAGATGTAAGTAGATAAATATAGGTAATTAGATTAATAGGTAGAAAGATAGACATAGTACATTGATATATTAGATAGATGACAGATAGATACACAGGCAGACAGAGACAACTAGATAGATAGATAATAAATACCGATTGATAGACAGATAATAGATGTTGCTGTTCTTTGAAGAGGACCAGTGTCACCACTAGAGATATCTGGACTTGTGAGTTGGATTTAAGTGAACCAGAGGTACATAAAGTCATCAGCCTCACTCTTCCTTCCACAGTCATCCAAGTCCAGTGGCAGAACAAAAGCCAGGGCAACTGTCAATGACTAGGGATGCAGTGTATGACATTGGAATCTGATTTCTTTCTTTCTTTTTTTAAACCCTTACCTTCCATCTTGGAATCAATACTGTGTATTGGCTCCAAGGCAGAAGAGTGGTAAGGGCTAGGCAATGGGGGTCAAGTGACTTGCCCAGGGTCACACAGCTGGGAAGTGTCTGAGGCTAGATTTGAACCCAGGACCTCCCATCTCTAGGCCTGGCTCTCAATCCACTGAGCTACCCACCTGCCCCCTAGAGTCTGATTTCTGACCAAGCTCTAGGCCTTCACTGCTGTTGAAATGAATTGTTCTCATCTGCCCATTCTTTGGGGGCAAGTCTTCATGTGCTTGAGGCAGACGTCACCCCAATTCACCAACGGTTTTGAAGCTTGTCAAGTTACCTTCAACCTGGTTTAGCCTGTCTGCCAAGACAGTTTTGCCAGGGTGTGGCCACTGGGGTGTTGAGAGAGGCATCTTTGGTGTGATGACTTGCTGAGGCCTTTTCAGGGCTTCTCATCCATCTTTGGTATCCACCCAACTCTCACCTGTAGATAAATAGATTATTCACTAACATTCACTATGTATCAGTTACAGCGCTAAGTGCTGGCTGGGGCACAACAACAAGAGTCCAAATTGTCCTCCAGAAACTTATACTCTTTTTCCTTTCTTATTATTTCTTTAAGAGAAAAAAATTGGGGGGTGCTTAATAAATGTTTATTGATGGACTATTCTCCACAACACCAGCTAGACATTACATTCTCTAAAAACTTGCTTTTTTATTAGAAGCTTACATTCTAATGGGGAAAGGGAACATCTACAAGGGATTCAAAACGCAAGTGAGGAGGAGAGAAGAGTTCACATTTAGGACACAGCAGCAGGTAAAAAGGAGGAAATGACCAGCCATGAATCCAGAAGACCAATTAGGAAGGCATATTTCCTTTCCCTTGGTAGAGAATTGATAGTCTTGGGGGGAACAATGATCCAGATAGGCATATTATGATGCAACCAATCTGTGATTTTGGTTTGTATAACTGTTTTTTTGTTGCAAACAAGGGCATTTATTTTGGTGGGGAAAGAGTTGTGGGAAAGATGGTGGTGGTGATAATGAGGCAAAAAGAGAAGAAAAGTGTCTAGGGAATATTTAAAAAACACAGAGCTGAGCAGACAGAAACTCAAAAGATAACCTGGACAAACCGGGAAGTATTGGTACTATTGGGACAAATTTAATACTTTAAAAAAGTGAGCTGCACATAACAGAGATTTGATAAGAGGATTTTTTTCTTTATACAAAGGAATTTTCTTGTTTGTTGGTGTTTGTCAAATTTAAAGTAAAAAATAAAGTTTAAAAAATTATTAACAAACTAGGAGACATTGCTAACATGCTGGATGACAATCCATATCCTGATGGGCTAAGTTGGGCTAAGTGAATCTAATTAAATGAAATTTAATAGGGATAAATGGATGACCTTAAATTTAAGTAAAGAAAACAAACCTTATGTCACAAGTACAAGATGGAGTAATCATAGTTATATAGTGTTTTTAAAAGATCTAAGGGTCCTTCAGGCTACCAACTCAATATGAGTCAACAATGTGATATGGAAGTTTTTTTTTTTTTAAGTTAATAACATTTTGGGGCAGCTAGGTGGCTCAGTGGATAGAAAACCAGGCCTAGAGACAGAAGGGATTGGGTTCAAATACAACCTTGGACACTTCCTAGCTGTGTGACTCTGGGCAAGGCTCTTAATCCCAATTTTTTGCTTTTTGCTTTTCTGCCCTGGAGCTGATACTAAGTATTAACTCAATATTGATTCTAAGACAGAATTAAAGGTAATTTTTAAAATATATATTTTTAAATGGTTTAAGGTCCTGGGGATGGCTCACTTGAAATGGTGGAAAAAGTGTTGGGCTTAAAGTCAAGGAGATCTGAGTTCAAATTTAGCCTCATATACTTGCTAGCTGTGTGATCCTGGGCAAGTTATTTAACTTCTATTTACTTTAGTTTCCTCAACCATAAAATGGGAATAATAATAGCACCAGACTCACAGAGTTGTAAAGATCAAATGACATCAACTTTACAAAGTGCTTAACACCATGTCTGACACAAAGGAGAAACTTAATAAAAGGTTTGTTTGTTTCTTTAGTTCCCTACTTCATAAAGAAAAGAAAACTTTGGGAGAACATGACAACCATCTTCCAATATTTAAAAGATTACATGAAAGAAGGATCAGACTTGGTCCTTGAGGGCAAAACCAGGAGTCATAGGTAGAGATTGCCATAAGGCAGATTTCACTTCAATGCAAGGAGACCTTCTGAGAAATTGGATCTGTCCCAAAGTGGAATGAGAGATAGTGAGAAGAGCCCATCTTTGATCAAAGGCTGGATGGCCACTCATCAGGGATGTAATAGGTTCCTTGGGCCAGGCTGGATCAGATGGCCTCAGATCCTCCAAGGGCAGCTTCTAGCTCCAAGATGTCAACTTCCCCCTCCATCCCTTATCTTCTGTCCTAATGTCTTATCAGTGTAACCCTACTGATCTGTGAAGCATAAAGAAGTCCCATATTGTGTGCCTTGTGTGTAGTTTTGTATCTCTCACATCTTGGAGCTCAAGGCCCTCTATAATAGCACCAGCATGATGCATAATTATTAATTTCTGTAACTGAACCCCTAAAGGAATTACAGAATCTTAGGACTATAAACTATCAGAGCCAGAAGTATTCTTTTTTTAATATTTATTTTATTTTTAAACCCTTACTTTCTATCTTAGATAGAATTCCAAGACAGAAGGGCAAGGGCTAGTCAATTAGAGTTAAGTGAGTTGTTTAGGGTCACACAGGAAGTGCCTGAGGTCAAATTTGAACTCAGGTCCTCCCTACTCTAGGCTTGGCTCTCTATCCACTGAGCAACCTAGCTGCCCTACCTGGAAGTATTCTTAGAGAACAATCAAACCAATCTGGAAGCCAAGAAGATGTAGATTCAAATTCTACCTCCAGTATATGCTATCTGTGTTTGACCTTCCTCTCAGAGTTCCAGGCAATTCTTTAAGACTATAAGTTGCACCCCCCCCCCCCCCCGCCCATATATATGTATATTTATATATTAAGTTGCAGAGAAGGTGCTGACTTGCTTTGGTAGGAGTTTCCTCACCTGGAAGATGTCTATATTAATTAAATTAATGGTCCAATCCCCATATCCCCATTCCTATTAAGTATGCCAGTGTGCTATGTTATTATTGGGGGTACCAAGGCAACAATGAAACTGCCCCTGCCCTCAGGGAACTTACATTCTATAGATATCTAGATGAGTCGTCTAGTCTGGTCTAGTCTCAATGTATGGAGGCTCTAGACAAGGGCAGCTTCTCAGTGTCACAGTGAATTGAGCACTGAGCCTAGACTCCTCTTCCTGAGATCTAATCTGGCCTCAGACATTTACTAGCTGCATGACTCTGGTCAAGTCACTTTAAACCCTGCTTGCCTCAGTTTCCCCATCTGTAATATGATCTGAAAAAGGAAAGGGCAAACTATTCCACACAACTAAAAGCAGCAAAAGAGGGACAGGGCTTGCTGTAGCCAAGGAGGGTCTAGATTTGAATTGTAGCAGAAACACAATGTGGTGATGGAAGATGAAATGGAGAATCTTATGTTTCTGGCATCAGGAGGAAACTACAGCAAAATTCCTGCTAAAGGACTATTTCTAAACCCTTCCAGCATCACTGACTCAATCCAGAGGGAAACTTAAGGGAGCCAATTAGTTCTGTTCCTTCTGTTCAGGATGTCCTTAGGTATGTGACCTAGAAAGTCAGAGAGGTTTCATAGGCAAGTGTTTTGCATTTATTTGGAATTAATCACATGGATTCAGTAAACAAATATAAATAAAACCAGAAGACCAAATGCCAGATTTCCCATGTATACAGCCTCCTTTTACATTAGTTCCAGTTGGTCTTTTTTCCTTCCCTGCCACCCCCCCCCCCAGTTGTACCACCATCAAATTTAATCTTTATGAGTCCATGAGGTCTTGGATTATCTATTGATGCCTTCATGATAATGATCTTGATCTTTCTCACACATGCCCCCTCCCTGTTCCTGTAGGATTCTGCCTAAGCTACTATAACTTCTTCTCCTAGCTCCCCACCCAGTTTTACCCTCTGTCTCCACTTTCCTCATCATATTTAGACTGCTACATGTTGGCATGGACCCTGCCACAGGACCTACTCCATCCCCTCCTCATTCCCAGACCTTTCACAGGAAATATTGGGAGACACAAGACCCGAGTGTGAATCTTGATTCTGCTATTTACTAGCTAGGTGGCACCAGGCAATTCACTTTATTCAGTTTCTTCATTTTGTAAAATGAAGGGGTCCAGCTGGATGCCTTGTAAGATCCCTTCCAACTCTAACTCTTAGACTTTATGACCAACAAGTCCATTTAAAATAGGATGAGGGAGGCAACTAAAACTTAAATCAGGTGGGAACAACAAAGCAGGGAAGCTAAATTTACAGCAAGAGACAAGCCAAGGGGATATAAATCCTAATGGGGGAGTCAATAATAATATAATAAGGAGAAAGACATAGAGGTAGAGACCAACAGAGATAGAGATGCAGAGAGAGAGGAAGGGGGGGGAGAAGGAGAGAGAGAGAGAGAGAGAGAGAGAGAGAGAGAGAGAGAGAGAGAGAGAAGAGGAAGAAAGACAAAAGATGGAGAGAGTGTCAGAGATGGAGAAAGAGAGGAAATAGAAGAAGAGGGAGAGGGAGAGGAGAACCCTGTCTTTCTATATAAAGTCTTCCAAAAATTCACTCTCTCTCTCACTTGCCAAATTCCCACAGCACTTTAGTAGCAGAGCCAGGACTAGAGAACCCAGCTCCTGACTCTCAGGAAAGCAGCATGTATTGGAGAGAGCTGACTGTGAAATGAGAGGGACCTGAATCCTGGTTTTGTTGTTTTTGACTTTGTACAAATCACTTCTCTGGGCCTCAGTTGGTTCATCTGTAAAACGAGACTAGATCATCTCTTCTGACTCTTAAGTCTTTGATCTTGTGATACCACTCAGGTTGTCCCTCCCTGATCTGAGAGCTCCCAGAGAACATGCTGGGAGCAAGCAATTTCTGCCTTCCTGGGCATGGCTCATCAGTGACTCACTGTTTGAGTTCCTGCTTTGAACTTGGGAAAATGAGTTGCTTATTCCTCAGCACCTAGGCAGGCGCCCACACACCTGGAGGCCTCGTGAGGGCTTCCTCTGAGTTCTTGCACATCAGCCAACAACAGGCTTTAGCAGCAAAGGACCCTGGGTCAGTGGTTTCAACACCTAGCTTGACCACATCCACAGCTTCTGGGCATCCGCGCACTTCCTTTCTATAAGGCGTATAGCATTTGGGGCAGTGAGAAATTTATGAATGGAAAAAAAGAAAGGGTCAGTTTCCTCAGCATACTCAGCATACATTTACTGAGTGTTAGAGCTGAAAGGGTCCTTGGAAGCATAGAATCTAGAATGGCAGGGAGAGGCCACAGAAGGGTAGAACAGAAAATATCAGAGCTCAGGCCAGGGCACCTGAGGATGGAATGATAGGGCTAGAATATTAGGCTGGAATCATTTAGATGAGTGACCTTATTTTACAGATGGGGAAACCAAGACCCAGAGAAGGCAAAGGGCTTGCCTACAGTAACAAAATGAATTAGTGGTAGAGGTGGTAATTGAATCCAGGTGTCCTGATTCCCAGCCCAGGGCATTTTAGTTTGCATTCCCTGAACTCCTATGAGTCAGATAGTAGGAGGAGATATCTTGGAACTTCTTTGGGAGTAAAGTATTTTTACTCCAGTTAAAATGCTGTGAGATCAGTTTGAAAAAAGAGAAAAAATATATTGTATAAAAGTCAAGTATCATTATGGCTAAAATGGGCTGTAGGGAATCCACCTCCAGATAACTGAGAACTGGGGTATTATTGTAGGGTACTAAGTTGGCAGAGTTTGCTGGTGGGTGGCTTACCCTGGCAGCCTAAAGCCCTTGGGTCTTATTAGCTGCCACAGTTGGAGGTGATCCAGGAAACAAGCCATTCCCCTCTTTAACCAGTTGTTATGGTGCTCCTGGGAACCAGTAAGAGGTCTCTAACTCAGAGAATACTTGTTAGCCATCCAGACCTGCTCTTGCAACATTGTAGAGCCAAGGTGTGTATGTAAAAGACCTTTCCTTTAAGCAGAGCGACTTGTCAGAGGGTCCTTCAGACCCCAGAGAGGACAGAGCTTGTATCTTAACATAGCTGAGAAATCTTGTAAGAGTAGTGTAAGTATCATTATTCTCCTTATACAGATGATGAAACCAGATTGCAGACCGAGGCCAATTGGCCCAGAGACACAAAAATAAAGGGCTTCAGAGCTGGCATTCAAGCCTAGGTCTCCTGATTTAATGTACTGCCCTTCCTTTCACAGGACAGTTATAGTTGGAGAGGGGGGGAAGAGAGGGAGGAAGAGAGACAGAGAGATGGAAGGAGAGAGAGAGAGGAGGAGAGGGAGAGAGGAGTAATGGGGAGCTCCTGAAGGATTTTGAGTAGGGGTCTCAAACTAATGAAAGCTGCCTTTTAAGGAGACTCATCTGGCAGAATGCATCTCTCTGGGTCTTTCTCCTGACTTTCTGGACTTCTTTCCCCATCATGTCTCCGCAGCCCTCTTAGCCTCCTTTTAAGTCCCTGTCTCTGATTAGTCATTTCTTCCTGGAACTTCCATTTTAAGAAAGGTCTACCATACACACTTTAAAAATTCTTCTTCCCTACTGTGCCCCCCCCCAAAAAAAAAACCCCAACAACAAAAACAAAAACTAGGCACATAGTACATGTTTAATCAATGCCCTTCAGTCGATAAACATTATTATTGCATCTGGAGTTTTCTTGACTATTACACTAGGGTAGTTTGCCATTTCCTTCTCTTGCTCATTTAACAGATAAGAAAATTGAGACCAGCAGGGTTAAGTGACTTGCCCAGAGTCACTCAATGAGTGCCTGAAGCTGGATTTGTACTCCCGTGGACCTGTCTCCAGACCCAGCACTCTATCCTGTGCCACCTAGCTGCGCGCCCCCCCCACCCCTTCAAACATAAAGTGCCAACCCTCCTGTTTGTTGACGGACTGGCTGGGTTAGAGAAGGAAAGATGGGAGGCAGGGAGACCCATGGCTAGGTCAGGTATCTCTGGGAGTGGAAAGAATCCTGGATTTGAAACTAGCTCTGCTTCCCAGTTCCTGTGTGACCTTCAGCGATTCTCTTCACCTTTTCTGGGCTCACTATCCTCAGCCATAAAATGAAAGCCTTGCATTTGATGGGCTCCATAAAGTTTTTTTCCCCTCCCAATTTTAAAAGCTTTGAGCACATTCATTATCCGGGAGCCTAAGTGCACATCCATAACAATACAAGCAAGTGGTCATGAGAGCCTGAACTGAGCTGGTTGTGGTTCTGGGAGCGGCAGCGGAGAGGAGGGGTCCGATTCTCCGGAAATGGGCTGATAGGACTTGGTGATTGCTTGGATGTTGGAGATAGGGAAAAGAGAAGAACCAAGGATGACTTGGAGGGTTCAAGCCTGGGTGACTGGGAGGTGCCACCGGCAGAAATCAGGAAGTTAGGAGGAGGGGCAGGTTTATGGGGGAAGACGATAAACTTAGTTTTGTTTGTCATAGGAGCAGGATCTGGAAGGGACCTTATTGATAATGATTAATTCAAACCCTTTATACAGAAGAGAAAATTGAGGTCTGGGATGGTGGAATTGTAACTCAGGTTTTCTGATTCAAAATCCAGAGCTCTTTCCCTTTAAAGGACTGGAGGAATATTCAAGTGTAAATGTTCTGCAGTTTTTGGTGGTCCTGTCAACCTTCTAAGCCCCATTTCTTTCTTTTCTTCTGTTCTAACTCCCCTCCCCCTTACTCAAGAATGTATCATTAATGTGACAGACCTGGGTTTCCCATCCTCCCCCCAACCCCTTTTGTAGCTTAGACTAGTTTTTTCTAGTTCTTTTCCTAAAGTCAAGGAAGTTGTCCAAGACTGGAGTGGGTGGCCCCAAGCAGATAAAACCCAAGCCAGGTTGCTGTTGACTCTTCCTGGTGGTTTTAGGACATGTTTGATGTGGTCACCTAAGGATATTTAAAAAATGGAGTTATGAAAATTACAAAGAATGCCTTTTAAAAATCACAAAACAAAACAATTTCTTTTAATTTAATTCTGTAAGGGATTTTTTTAATTATAAAATTAAAAAATAATCTTCAGAATTAAGTTAAAAGATTTTTGTTTTTTAATATTCTTTGTAATTTAAAAATTAAATTTTAATTTATAGATGTTTGCTAATTTACAAAATCTAATTTAAAATTTTAAATAACTCCCAGAATTAAGTTAAAATATTTTTTTTGTTTTTAATGGTTAAAAAAAATAAACCCTTATCTTCTGTCTTAGAGTCAATACTAAGTATCAGTTCTAAGGCAGAAGATCAGTAAGGGCTAGGCAATTATTAAGTGACTTGGCTGGGGGGGGGGGTCACACAAACTGAAAGTGTCTGAGGTCAAATTTGAACCCAGGACCTGGCTCTCTATCCACTGAACTATTTAGCTGCCCCTCTTTTAAAATACTTCTTAAAAACAAAATTTAATCTAATTTATACATTTATGAAATTTTATTTAAAAAATTTCAATTGAAGAATTCTGGTATTAAGTTCAAGGAAAATTTTATTTGTTTTAAAGATATTCTTCATATAATTATTAAAATTCAATTTTATAAATATAATTTTAAATTTAATATAAATTTAAATTTAAAAACTGCTAGATATAAAAGAAAAACTTTTGGTTTTCATTGACTTATCTATTTAGCACTGAATATTTTATTGATGGGATACAGTATAGGACTCTATGATTCTTTTCTCTACTATAGGGGTGCTTTGGGACAAGAGCATGAATGGGGCATTAGTTCTGAAGGATAGGGGTATAGATAGGTTAAGGATGTGGACCTCCCTAAGGATGAAACTTTTTTTGACTGGGGATGAAGAACCATGGCTTTCCACTTTACTCCTCCAAGGCCATGTAGACCATGATCTCTACTACATGGATGCTATGACTATACTTGTCATACCAGTAAATGAGCTTGACAAAATGGTCCTTGAGGGTAATACCAATACCAGCATCAAAGGTAGAAGAGTGGGTGTCACTGTTATAGTCACAGGATACAATTTGGCCCTCTGTGTAGTCCAAGATGCCCTTTGAGGGACCTCAGATACTTGCTTATTGCTATGATCATACTTGGCAGGTTTCTTGAGGCAGCAGGTCAGATCCACAAAAGGTACATTGGGAGCAGGAACATGGAAGGGCATGCCTATCAGCTTCCCATTCATCTCATCACCTTGCCTAGAGTCTTAGCAGCACCAGTGAAAGCAGGGATGCTATTTTGGGAAGTACTAAGCCTGTCATGCCATAGCTTGCCAGAGGAACCATTTCCTATCTGCTTCGGAGCCGTAATGACATGGACTGTGGTCATGAGTCTTTCCACAATGCCAAAGTTGTCACGAATGACCTTGGCCAAGGAGACTGAGCAATTGGTTGTGCAGGAGGCATTACTGACCATCTTAAAAGAATTTTTGTATTTTTCATGGTTCTCTCCCACTGGGGTATCTGCAGAAAGGGGAGAGACCATGACCCTCTTGGCTCTACCCAGTGGATTCTCCAGCATCTCCCCATATAATATGGGGGATCCTGCCCCTAGAAGGTGGTAATAGCTTTTCCATTAATCACCAGTTTTCCATTCTCATTTCCTTCACTTGCCATGGGTGGCATCATATTGGAATATATAAACCATGTAGTCAAAGTCAATGAATGGGCTACTGATGGCCATAATGTCTCTTCATCTTGAGTTAAATGCAGCCTGGTCACCAGATACCTAATAGGGCCATATCTGTTGATTCTGACTTTTCCCATTTTGTCTCAGGGATGCAACTGCAGCAGTGGATCCTGGCACTGAGCCAGGATTAGAGGAATTAGATTAGAGGAAATGCCAAGAGCTTGTGTTTCTTTGTTTTAAACTGTCACCTTTTGTGATTCCAAGGCAGAAGAGTGGTATTGCCTAGGCAATGGGGGTTTGCCCAGGGTCACATAGCTAGGAAGTATCTGAGGTCTGATTTGAACCCAGGACCTTCCCAACTCCAGGCCTGACTCTTACTAGTAAGCCACCTAGCTGCCTCTCCTGTGTGTGTGTGTGTGTGTGTGTGTGTGTGTTTAAGAGACTTTATATTTATTTTTATATTTATTTATTTTTAATATTTTATTTGATCATTTCCAAGCATTATTCATTAAAGACATAGATCATTTTCTTTTCCTCCCCCCCACCCCCCATAGCCGACATGTAAATCCACTGGGCATTACATGTTTTCTTGATTTGAACCCATTGCTATGTTGATAATATTTGCATTAGAGTGTTCATTTAGAGTCTCTCCTCTGTCATGTCCCCTCAACCGCTGTAGTCAGGCAGTTGCTTTTCCTCGGTGTTTCTACTCCCATAGTTTATCCTTTACTTATGAATAGTGTTTTTTTCTCCTAGATCCCTGCAAATTGTTCAGGGACATTACACCGCCACTAATGGAGAAGACCATTACGTTCAATTATACCACAGTGTATTAGTCTCTGTGTACAATGTTCTTCTGGTTCTGCTCCTCTCGCTCTGCATCACTTCCTGGAGGCTGTTCCAGTCTCCATGGAACTCCTCCATTTTATTATTCCTTTTAGCACAATAGTATTCCATCACCAACATATACCACAATTTGCTCAGCCATTCCCCAATTGATGGGCATCCCCTCGTTTTCCAGTTTTTGGCCACCACAAAGAGCGCAGCTATGAATATTTTTGTACAAGTCTTTTTGTCCATTATCTCTTTGGGGTACAGACCCAGCAGTGCTATGGCTGGATCAAAGGGTAGACATTCTTCTGTAGCCCTTTGGGCATAGTTCCAAATTGCCCTCCAGAATGGTTGGATCAGTTCACAACTCCACCAGCAATGAATTAATGTCCCTACTTTGCCACATCCCCTCCAGCATTCATTACTTTCCTTTGCTGTTATGTTAGCCAATCTGCTAGGTGTGAGGTGATACCTCAGAGTTGTTTTTATTTGCATCTCTCTGATTATAAGAGATTTAGAACACTTCTTCATGTGCTTATTAATAGTTTTGATTTCTTTATCTGAGAACTGCCTATCCATGTCCCTTGCCCATTTATCAATTGGAGAATGGCTTGATTTTTTGTACAGTTGATTTAGCTCTTTATAAATTTGAGTAATTAAACCTTTGTCAGAGGTTTCTATGAAGATTTTTTCCCAGTTTCTTGTTTCCCTTCTGATTTTAGTTACATTGGTTTTGTTTGTGCAAAAGCTTTTTAATTTGATGTAGTCAAAATTATTTATTTTACATTTTCTGATTCTTTCTATGTCTTCTTGGTTTTAAAGTCTTTTCCCTCCCAAAGGTCTGACATGTATACTATTCTGTGTTTACCCAATTTACTTATGGTTTCCTTCTTTATGTTTAAGTCACTCACCCATTTTGAATTTATCTTGATGTAGGGTGTGAGGTGTTGATCTATTCCTAGTCTCTCCCACACTGTCTTCCAATTTTCCCAGCAGTTTTTATCGAATAGTGGATTTTTGTCCCAAAAGCTGGGATCTTTGGGTTTATCGTATACTGTCTTGCTGAGGTCGCTTTCCCCCAGTCTATTCCACTGATCTTCCTTTCTGTCTCTTAGCCAGTACCAAATTGTTTTGATGACTGCTGCTTTGTAATATAGTTTAAGGTCAGGGACTGCAAGGCCCCCATCATATGTGGTTTTTTTCATTATTTCCCTGGATATCCTTGATCTTTTGTCCTTCCAAATGAACTTTATTATGGTTTTTTCTAAATCAGTGAAGAAGTATTTTGGGAGTTCAATGGGTATGGCACTAAATAGATAAATAAGTTTGGGTAGGATGGTCATTTTTATTATATTGGCTCGTCCTATCCATGAGCAGTTAATGTTTTTCCAATTGTTCAAGTCTAGTTTTAGTTGTGTGGAGAGTGTTTTGTAGTTGTGTTCATATAGTTCCTGTGTTTGTCTCGGGAGGTAGATTCCTAGGTATTTTATTTTGTCTAAGGTGATTTTGAATGGGATTTCTCTTTCTACTTCTTGCTGCTGAACTGTGTTGGAGATATATAGAAAAGCTGATGATTCATGTGGGTTTATTTTGTATCCTGCAACTTTGCTAAAGTTGTTGATTATTTCAATTAGCTTTTTGGTTGAATCTCTAGGATTCTTTAAGTAGACCATCATGTCATCTGCAAAGAGTGATAACTTGGTCTCCTCCTTGCCTATTTTGATGCCTTCAATTTCTTTTTCTTCTCTAATTGCTACTGCTAGTGTTTCTAGTACAATGTCAAATAGTAGAGGTGATAATGGGTATCCTTGTTTCACTCCTGATCTTATTGGGAATGCATCTAGTTTATCCCCATTGCAGATGATATTAGCTGATGGTTTTAGATATATACTGTATTATTTTTAGGAAAGGCCCTTCTATTCCTATGCTTTCTAGTGTTTTTAATAGGAATGGGTGTTGTATTTTATCAAATGCTTTTTCTGCATCTATTGAGATAATCATGTGGTTCTTGCTGGTTTGCTTGTTGATGTGGTCAATTATGTGGATGGTTTTCCTAATATTGAACCAGCCCTGCATCCCTGGTATAAATCCTACTTGATCATGGTGAATAATCCTTCTGATCACTTGCTGGAGTCTTTTTGCTAGTATCCTATTTAAGATTTTTGCATCTATATTCATTAGGGAGATTGGTCTATAGTTTTCTTTCTCTGTTTTTGACCTGCCTGGTTTTGGAATCAGTACCATGTTTGTGTCGTAAAAGGAGTTTGGTAGAACTCCCTCTTTGCTTATTATGTCAAATAGTTTGTATAGTATTGGGATTAACTGTTCTCTGAATGTTTGATAGAATTCACTGGTGAATCCATCAGGCCCTGGGGATTTTTTCTTAGGAAGTTCTTTGATGGCTTGTTGGATTTCATTTTCTGATATAGGATTATTTAAGAATTCTATTTCCTCTTCTGTTAGTCTAGGCAGTTTGTATTTTTGTATATATTCATCCATATCCCCTAAATTGGTGTATTTATTGCCATATAATTGGGCAAAGTAATTTTTGATGATTGCCTTAATTTCCTCTTCATCGGAGGTGCTGTCCCCCTTTTCATCTTTGATGCTGTTAATTTGCTTTTCTTCCTTCCTTTTTTAAATTAGATTGACCAGTACTTTGTCTATTTTGTTTGTTTTTTCAAAGTACCAGCTTCTTATCTTATTTATTAAATCAATAGTTCTATCACTTTCGATTTTATTAATTTCTCCCTTAATTTTTAGGATTTCTAGTTTAGTTTTCTGCTGGGGGTTTTTAATTTGATCGCTTTCGAGTTTTTTCATTTGCATTTCCAATTGATTGATCTCTGCTCTCCCTAGTTTGTTAATATAAGCATTCAGGGATATGAATTTACCTCTGATTACTGCTTTGGCTGCATCCCAAAAGGTTTGAAAGGATGTCTCGCCATTGTCATTTTCCTCGATGAAATTATTAATTGTTTCTATGATTTCTTCTTTAACTAAATGATTTTGGAGTATCATATTGTTTAATTTCCAATTGGTTTTAGATTTGGTTTTCCATGTACCATTACTAATCATTATTTTTATTGCCTTGTGATCTGAGAAGGCTGCATTCATTATTTCTGCTTTTCTGCATTTGTGTGCTATGTTTCTGTGACCTAATGTATGGTCAGTTTTTGTGAATGTGCCATGTGGTGCTGAGAAGAAGGTGTATTCCTTTTTATCCCTATTTATTTTTCTCCATGTCTATTAATTCTAATTTTTCTAAGATTTCATTCACTTCTTTTACTTCTTTCTTATTTTTTGATTTGATTTATCTAAATTTGATAATGGTTGGTTTAAGTCTCCCACTAATATGGTTTTACTGTCTATTTCTTCCTTCAATTCTCCTAGTTTCTCCATTAGAAATTTGGGTGCTATATTATTTGGTGCATACATGTTGATTAATGATATTTCCTCATTGTCTAAAGTCCCTTTTAACAAAATATAATTACCTTCCCTGTCCCTTTTGATCAGGTCTATTTTTGCTTTGGCTTTATCAGATATCATGATTACCACTCCTGCCTTCTTTCTGTCAGTTGAGGCCCAGAAGGTCTTACTCTATCCTTTAATTCTGACCTTGTGGGTGTCTACCTGCCTCATGTGTGTTTCTTGAAGACAACATATGGTAGGGTTTTGGATTCTAATCCATTCAGCTATTCGTCTACGTTTTATGGGTGAGTTCATCCCATTCATGTTCAAAGTTATGATTGTCATTTGTGGACTCCCTGGCATTTTGATATCCTTTCCTAATTCTAACCTTTTCTTCTTCGGCTCTACCTTTTAGTCCAGTGATTTACTTTGAATCAGTCCCCCTTGTCCCCTCCCTTGATGTTTCCCTTTTTAGTCCCTCCCTTTTTGTTCCCTTCCCCTACCCCCTCTCTTTCCCTCCCTTTCCCTCTCCCCCTCCCCCCCTTGGTTTTCCCTTCTCCATACCCTTGTTGGGTAAGATAGAATTCAAGATCCCAATGGATCTGGATGCTTTTCCCTCTCAGAGTTGATTTCCCTGAGATTAAGGTTTAAGTAAAAAACCCTCTCTTCCTCTCCTTCTTATAGGAGTTTTCTTCCCCTCCCCTTCCCATGTGAATCTTTGTGTGAGAAAGATTATTCTATTTGGTCTTTCTTTACCCCCTATTTATACATTACATTTCCCCCACATGTTAGTATACATAGATCGATATAAATGTAGTCCTTATAGAAGAGAGTTTGAGTAAAAGAAGAAGATAACATTTTTCTCCTTTCCCCTTTCCTTAATATTTACCTTTTCAGGTATTCCTTCCTCTTTGTTTTTCGGTATCAAACTTTCCGCTGAGCTCTGGTCTTTTCTTTGCAAAAAATTGGAAATCTTCTATTTTGTTGAATGCCCATACTTTCCCTTGGAAGTATATAGTCAGTTTTGCTGGGTAGCTGATTCTTGGTTGAAGACCCAGCTCTCTTGCCTTTCTGAAGATCATGTTCCGTGCCTTACGATCATTCAGAGTAGAACTTGCAAGGTCTTGTGTGACCCTGATTGGCATTCCTTTATATCTAAATTGTCTTTTTCTGGCTTCCTGTAGCATTTTTTCTTTTGTTTGAGAGCTTTGGAATTTGGCAATTACATTCCTGGGAGTTGTCTTTTGGGGGTTTAGTGTAGAAGGTGTTCTGTGAGCTCTGTCAGTGGCTGTATTGCCCCCTTGTTCTAGAATCTCTGGGCAATTTTCTTTGATTATATCTTGTATCACGATGTCGAGTTTGGTGTTTATTTCTGGCTTTTCTGGAAGTCCAATTATTCTTAAATTATCTCTTCTCCCTCTATTTTCCAGATATGTCACCTTGTCAGTGAGATATTTTATGTCCTCTTCTAATTTCTTGGTATTTTGGCTTTGCTTTATTAATTCTTGCTCTTTTACACGATCATTGTCTTCCAGTTGCCTGATTCTGGCCTTTAACGCCTGGTTTTCCTTTTCACTTTGGTCAAACTGGTTTTGTAGATGCGTGAATTTCTTTTGCATTATTTCCCACTTTTCCTCCCAGAAAACTTCCATCTTTTTGGTCATTTCTGATTCAAATTCTTCATGGGTTTGTGGAGAGTTTCCATTTCCTTTGGAAGGTTTTGGAGCATTTTCTTGTGTATTGTCTTCTATCTCCTCTGTATTTTGTATTTTGGCTCCATAGAATGTGTCCAAAGTCGCCCCTTCCTTCTTATTTTTCTTGGGATTTTGGGGATTTTGTGCTTCTGTGGAGTTTGCCATCTCTGAATGGGGAGGATTAGCTTTTCTTATCTCTGTCTGGTGTTCAGAGGCTTTAGTCCTGGGCAGA
Source organism: Monodelphis domestica (assembly GCF_027887165.1). NCBI lineage: Eukaryota > Metazoa > Chordata > Mammalia > Didelphimorphia > Didelphidae > Monodelphis > Monodelphis domestica. Next base: position 320,842,613 of record NC_077227.1, on the reverse strand, counting down.
TTGTCGGTTCTATGAGCTTTCCCTGGGTTAAACTGAGTGTGCCTTAAGGCAATGACTTTCACTGGAACTGGAATGGAAGGGTCGGACCAGGGGGCCACACTCTCCTCCGGCTCTCTCTGTTTCCCTGCTGCTAAGGTGCCCCCTCGACTGGACTGGGTCGGGTTGCTTTCCAGAAGTTGCCTTCAGAATAGCTGGCCATGAGGCTGTTTTGTCGGCCCTGAGGGTTGCTGTTGTTTCAAACGACCCTGCTCTCTGAGGGGGGCGGGGCTGCGGCTTCCCGGAGCCTTGGACTCTGCGCTCCTACCCCTTAGGTCCGAGTGATCTCAGGTTCTGGCTTTTGAGGGGGGCCGTACCTTTTGATCCAGGTCCAGGTCTAGGAGGAGGATTCTCAGGGTCTATGCTGTTGATTGTTTTGAATTTCGGCACCTTAGGAGCTTGTAGTTTGAGATCGGTCGGGAAGGGTTTCCAGAGATCTGAACTTTAGCTTTCTCTAAGCCGCCATCTTGACTGGGAGACTTTATATTTAAAAAACAAAACAAAACAAAAAACCTTCCCCAAAAAGTAAAGTTTAGGCCCTTCACATTTAGTGTGTTATCCCAAAGGCCTTCAAGTAAACACCTTGCTCTGACTAGATTGGATTCCCTATAGAGGTGAGGGAGCTGAATGGTGGATTCTTGGTGCTATCTTTTCTATGCATTAGCTAAATAAACCCCATTTTATTCACTGTTGAATGGCCTACAAGTGCCTCTTTTCACTCTAATATGGGACTTAGCCTGAGGGATTAGCCTGAGTCAAGCTCAGCCCTTTTCAATAGGGATGGATATATTTCATCTCTGTGGGATTCCAGGAGCCCTAGAATTTAGAATTTAAATTCCCAGAATTTAGAATTTGGAAGGGCCCGTCGAGATCATTTAGTTCAAGGCCTTGATTTTATAGATGAGAAAACTTAAGGTGGCATCTCTCAACAAGTGCTCTAACTCTACACCACATTGCTCATGGCCCCTGGAAGGTTTCTTGTTTTTGGTAACAGGGGCTCCCTTCAATGACGGTACTTATGCTTCTGTCCCATCACCATGCCAGGAGGCACTAGCAACACTTTATTGAGTGCTATAGTGATTGTGGAATCCAGGGGTCTTTTCTTCCTCCTGAGAGCTCTCATGGGAGGTGTGGGGCACAGGGAAAGGTGGTTGCATAAACCAGAAAGTATGGTAGATGCAAATGGGTTTGAGAAGAATTAGGCCGAGATGAGGAATTGGTTTTTGGAGGCAGCCTAGATCTGAGAGATGACAACCCAGGTGTTTAAAGGGGAGAGAACCCTCTTGCCATCAGATGCTGGAGAGCTTGAAGATACATAAGATATACAGATAAGGAAACTGAGGCCTAGAGGGTTGTTATGACTTGCCAAGTACACACAGGTGGTACAGCTAATATTTGGATCAAATCCAGCACATGTTGCTTTGTATCATGACTGCCTAGGCCAATTCCACATTCCCAGAAATTCTATGAGGAAACTGAAACCCAAAGAGAATAAGTGATTTGTCTAAGGTGACATACTCACAAAAATCCAGTATTCTTTTCACTAAACCATGTGACACCTATTTATGGCTCTTGTTCCTTAGATTGTGACCCCAGGAAGAAAACTGGTGGTGTAGAAAGGGTTCTGGCTGAATCAGATCAAGGCTCTGCTTTTTATTATTTGTTTGACCTTGAGCAAGTCACTTAATTTCTCTGCTTCTCAGTTTCCTTATCTGTAAAAGAAGGGGGTTGGACTACATGGCCTCAAGGTTGCCTTCTCATAAAAAAATCTATAAACCCACTCAGAGGATAATATCTATTTCTAAAGCATTTTAAGGTTGATAAAAGCAATATCTTCATAACAACCTAGTAAGGGAAAGAATATAAAGGTTACTATTCTCATTTTATGAATAAGAAAACTAAAATTCAGAGATGTCTTGCCCATAGTCTCAGAGCTAGTAGGGGTCAGAATTTATATTCCCCTTTAGTTCCTTATCTTATGATGACTGATAGGGAAACTTTCTTTTCCTAGTTTGGAGAGGCTCCACCATGGAGAAGAATCATGATCATTAAAGTTGAAATCCCTTTTCCTTATGTTTTCTGACTCCTGTTCCATTTATGGACTGTCCTCTTTTGGCTATTCCTATGCCTGAAATTCTGCCATTACTCAATGTTTGGGTAAAGGCCTTGAGGGTCATTGAGATAATTAATCAATTAAGTTTCTGTGGTGAGCCTTTGAAGTGTTCAGCCTTGGAGGGAGTACAGGCAAAAACAAAACAAAGCAAAAAAACCAGGAGAAAATAGAATTTTTCCTCCCTCTCCATACTCTGCCAAACTCCTGGTCTATCTGGGGAGATAAGACTACCCATAAGGAATAGTGAATAGGGGATAGCTGGGTGACTCAGTATATTGAGAACCAGGCCCAGCGTCAGAAGGTCCTAGATTCAAAGCTAGCCTCAGACACTTCCTAGCTGTGTGACCCTGAGCAACTCACTTAATCTCCATTGCCTAGCCTTTCCTGCTCTCCTGTCTTGGAACCATATGGAACTATATGACTTTGGGTAAGTTTGGATGTCAGTTTCCCCATCTGCAAAATGAGATTTGAAGTAGATAATGTCTAAGTTCCCTGTAGGCTCTAAAATGCTATGATTATAAAAATCACTTTGAGTCTAGAAATTCTGTGTTCATGAGACAACCCATAAAACAGAAGCAGATAGAAGAATGGATTACAAACCAAAATCCAACAATATACTGTGTATGAGAGTTAAAATAAAGGGCTGGAGCAAAATCTATTATGAAATAGATTTTTAAAGAATTTTTTTATTTTATTTTTATGTATTTAATTTATTATTTATCTATTTATTAATACATTATTATTTATATTATTTATTTGAAATATTTTATTTTGAAATAAAAAAGCAGGAGCAGAAATGATATCAGAAAAACAAACAAAAATAGACCTAATTAAAATGGATAATTAGGAAAACCATATTTTGCTTAAAGTTGCCATAGAAAGTAAAGTAATATAAAAATTATAGAAAATTTCCCTGATAAAGGTCTTTCCAAATACATAGGGAACAATCAAATTTATAAAAAGAGCCATTGCCCAGTTGATAAATGATGAAAGGTTATGAAAAGGTAGTTTTCTGAAGAAATCAAAGCTCTAAATTACTATTGATTAAAGAAAGGCAAATTAAACTGTATGAAATACCACCTCACACCTATCAGAAATGACAAATGCTGGGGATAGCTGGGTGGCTCAGTGGATTGAGAGCCAGGCCTAAAGATGGGAAGTCCTAGGTTCAAATCTGGCCTCATGCTAAAAGACTGCCTGCCCTTTGATCCAGCTATAGCATTGCTGGGTTTATACCCCAAAGAGATAATAAGGAAAAAGACTTGTACAAAAATATTCATAGCTGTGCTCTTTGTGGTGGCAAAAAAATTGGAAAATGAGAAGATACCCTTCAATTGAGGAATGGCTGAACAAATTGTGGTATACGTTGGTGATGGAATATTATTGTGCTGAAAGGAATAATGAATTGGAGGAATTCCATGTGAACTGGAACAACCTCCAGGAACTGATGCAGAGTGAAAGGAGCAGAACCAGGAGAACATTGTACACAGAGATTGATACACTGTGGTACAATAGAATGTAATCGACTTCTCTACTAGCAGTAATGCTATGATCCAAGACATTTCTGAGGGATTTATGAGAAAGAATGCTATCCACATCCAGAGAAAAAACTATGGGATAGAAAGGTAGAAGAAAAACAACTGCTTGATTGTATGGGTCTATGGGAATATGATTGGGGATGTAGACTCTAAATGATCACTCTAGTGCAAACATCAACAACATGGAAATAGGTTCTGATCAAGAACACATGTAATACCCAGTGGAATTGCGCATCGGCTATGGGAGGGGGTTGGGGGAAAGGGAAAAAACCATGAATCATGTAACCATGGAAAAATATTCTAAATTAATTAAATAATTAAAAATAAATCTGGCCTCAGAAACGTCCTAGCTGTGTGACCCTGGGCAAGTCACTTGACCTCCATTGCCTAGCCCATACCACTCTTCTGTTGGTTCTAAGATGGAAAGTAAGGGTTTAAAAAAATGAAATGAGAAATGCTGAAGAAGATAAGGGAAAATGAGTACATTAAGGAATTGTTGGTAGAATAGTAAGTGAACTGGTGCCACCATTCTGGAGAACCATCTGAAACTATGTCCAAAGGGCTTTCAAGCTGTTCATACTCTTCAATCTAACAATAACTCTACTAGTTCTGTATACCAAAGAGACCAAAGAAAAAAGGAAAAGAATAAATATATGTACAAAAATATAGCAGTTCTTTTTGTACTGGCAAAGAATTGGACATTGAAGGGATGTTCATTAATTGGGGAATGACTGAACAAGTTGTGGCATGTGCTTGTGAAGAAGTACTGTTATATTATTCAAAAATGATAAAGGTAGGGTTCAGAAAACCATGGAAAGACCTATATCACCTGTGAAAGATGTGGCTACTCTGATCAATACAAGTGATCCAAGACCATTCCAAAGACCTCATGTTGAAAAATTCTATCCATTTCCAGGGAGAGAACTGATGAACTCTGAGTGCAAATTGAAGTCTAATTTCCTCACTTTTTTTTTCCTTTTTTAAATGTATGGCTAATATGTAAATATGTTTTGCATGATTTCACCTATATAATTGATATATTATTTGCCTTCTCAGTAGAAGGGGGGAATGTGGGAGGGAGGGAAAGAGTCTAGAACTCAAATTTTATTTTATTTTTTAATTGAAAAATTTTATTTAATTAATTGATTTAGAATATTTTCCCTTGGTTACAAGAATCATATTCTTTCCCCCCCTTCCTTCCTCTCCCCTCCAGTAGCTGTCACACAATTCCACTGGGTTTTATGTGTGTCATTGATCAAGACCTATTTCCATATTATTAATATTTGCACTAGGGTGATCGTTTAGAGTCCACATCCCCAATCATATCCCCATTAACCCATGTGATCAAGCAGTTGTAGAACTCAAATTTTAAAAAGAAAAGGATATTAAAGATAAAAAATAAAACATTTTCAAAGGAGATTCTATGCTCAAAGGTCCTTAGATTCCCAGTTTCTAAAGGACATGAGGGGACTGTCTCTTTAAGTCTGATTTCTAAACACTCAGCCTACATCATATGCACATGGGAGCTTAATAAATCCTGTTTGACGATGAGTTTTTATTTTAATTAAACTCTCTTCTTGTGCGATTCATCATTTCTCTCTCCCCACAGGCATTTTTCAGTCAGTCATTGGGAGGTTTTTGTCTAGGTGATGATAAACATCCGGTTAGTTGGAAACATTCTTGGCTTCTCTTGGGCCAAACATCTGGGCTGATGGACTCCTTCCCTTCTAGCCCAGGCACCCTGACTTTGGAGTAAGCCTAGTGGCCTTGAGGAAGGAGACCCAGATTCTTTCTGCAGACCTTGATAAATACTTTATCACACCGCTGTGTGGTCCAAGAGAATAGGACAGATCCCTGGTATCCTCCCTTAAGAATCTTTATAGGCTCAGAGAAACATGAGACCCTAAATCAAAACCTGCTGATCTCCTTGACAGATAGAAGAGTCACCTTATTTCCTGAGGGTCTCAGGATCATCTGGGCTAGGTTAGTATAAGTAATATGAAGTCAGAAAATGTAAAAAAAAATGTCCCCAAAGTCTTATACAGTTTTTACCATGGGAGGGGAGGAAAAGGGAGGGAGGGAGGGAGAGAATTCCAGATTTCAAAATTCTTTTAAAAATGTTGGAAACTGGTTTTGTGTATAATTGAAGAAAAAAATTAAGAAAAAATATTTAAAATGTATAGAATGTCAGACCTGGAAGAGTTCTTAAAATATAAAACATAAATTGATAACCTAGAAGGAACCTTAGAGATCATTTACTTTAACTGCTCTCATTGCAGAAAAGAAAACAGAAAGCCAGATTGGGGAAGTACAGGATATGGGAAAGAACAGTGAGCCTTGAGTCAGAAGACCTTGGTTAGAATCCCAGTTCTGCCAGTAGCCTGCATGATGCAGTGCTTCTGAAGGGAAGCCCAAAAGGAAACAACGTCACTGAGCAGGAAAAATGCCATTTGTCAAGTCTCAAGTGAATGCACAAAGAACCAACTCATCAACCAACTTGGATTTTTAAAAAACATTTAAATAATAATATATACTATTTCACAATAATAAATAATAAATTCACAATAATTGCACTTATACATACAGTCCCCTTTTTCTGTTCTCTTGGAAATGATTGTTTTACTTGGTATTTAGCTTCAGAATAATTTTTTTTAATTAAAAAAATGTACAGGAAAAATGAAAGTAAGACTAGGTAACAGAAGATAAATATAAGAATGTAACATGATTCTGTAAAAATAGCATAAAAATTTAAAAGCTAGGGGCAGGTAGGTACCTGACTCAGTGGATAAAGATTCAAGTCTAAAGGGGAGGTCCTGAGTTCAAATGTGGTCTCAGACACTTCCCAGTTGTGTGACCCTGGGCAAGTCACTTAACCCCCATTGCCTAGCCCTTACCACTCTTCTGCCTTGGAACCAATATACAGTATTGATTCTAAGATGGAAGGTAAGGGTTTAAAAAAATAAAAAAGGGGGGGGGGGAGAAAGCTGGGTGGCTCAGTGGATTGAGAGCCAGGCCTAGAGATGGGAGGTCCTGGGTTCAAATCTGACCTCAGACACTTCTCAGCTGTGTGACCCTGGGCAAGTCACTTGACCCCCATTGCCTAGCCCTTATCACTCTTCTGCCTTGGAGCCAATACACAATATTGATTCTAAGATGGAAGGTAAGAGTTTAAAAAAAATAACAATAACAATAAAAAATTTAAAAAGCCCTTACTATTCTTCTGCCTTGGAACTAATATGCAGTACTGATTGGATGATGGAAGGTAAGGGTTAAAAAAGAATGCTAGAGTTCAGACAGATTAGAGAAGTTAATGACCAGAAGAAAAGATTTTCTAAACCACATTAGGAGAAAAGAAGGATCAAAGAAGGTATAAGATCTTTGCTTAAGATGGATAGGACAATACAACTGATAACAGAGAGAAAGTAGAATTGCTTGATTCTTCCTTTCTGTTTCCTCTGCAAAGTTGAATGGCCTTTACCCTGGAAATGACAGAACAGAAATGACTAACCAGGAGTTAACTCATGTAAGGAAATGGCTGAAGAGTACCCAGTTGCTCTTCAGGAATTCAGGCCACTTGACCCAGACAAATTACATCCTTGGATCCTGAAAGAACTGGCTTATACCATTTCTGAGCTATTGCCAGTGATATTTGAAAAATCATGGAAAATGAGAGCAGTTCCACGAGATTGGAGAAGAGTCCATCTCCCAATTGTTGAAAACAGAAAGAGAATAGTCTGTAAACCCTAAAGAACTGAGCTTGATTTTAATGCCCTGGATTCTAAAAAGGACCATAAAAAGAGACAGTAAACCTCCAGAAAGAGAAGCAATGACTAGAAAGAACACTCCTTTCTTCAGCAAGCAAGCACAATTTTTGGTTTTAGATCCAATTATTAAAATAGTAGATGAGAGGAATGCTGCAGATATAGTTTACCTAGATTTTTATAAAGCTTTTGATAATAATGTATGTCATTTTTCTTCGTAGAAACTGGAGATATGTGAATTAGATAATAAATGGATTTCTTCAATAAGAGATTCAGAACAGATTGTAAAGCCAGATTCAAAGAGTCATTATTAAGGGGGCAGATTTCCAGTGGAGTAATAATAATAATACTAATAATAGTAATAGCCAACATTTATATGGCACTTACTTCGTGTCAGGCAATTTACTAAGTGTTTTTACAAATATTATCTCATTTGATTCTCCCAATAACCCTGGGAAGTAGGTACTATTGGATTTTTTAAACCCTGAAACAAATAAACGTGGTCTGGAGGCTTGGCACCAGTCATAAGCATTTATTAGTGAAGAGGGAGAGCTTGATAGAGGTAGAGAGAGGTCTCAGCCTTTCTAACTTAAGGTAAGATTTCAGCCCACTAGAGTTCCCACTTGCCAAGTCTGTTCAAGCAGAAGTAAAGACCCTTTTCTTCTGCCACTTGCCATTTAAACCCGACTAGCTCCTCCCTCTGTGGCCATGATGCCAAGGGATGCCAGGGCTAGACTCTGCACTCTGGATCAACATCTCCCCAATAATTTACTTCCCACAGCCCTTACCTTCTGTCTTGAAACTGATACAAGTGTAAGCAGTAGGGGCTAGGTAGTTGGGATTAAGTGCTTTGCCCCGGGTCATACAGATAGGAAGTATCTGAGGTCAAATTTGAACCCAAGACTTTCAGTCTCCAGCCTGGCTCTCTATCCATTGAGTCACCTAATTACCGCAGTAGGTGCTATTGTTAGCCCCATTTTATAATTGAGGAAATTGAAGCAGATAGAGGCTAAGTGACTTGCTCAAGATCATACAGTTAATATGTGTCTGACTCTACTTCATTTCAGATCTTCCTGACTCCAGACCTACAACTCTATCCTTTCTGCTACTTAGTTGCCCAGGGATCTGGGTTTGGCCCTGTATTATTTAACAGTTTCACATATTACATCATACTTTAGATAAGGGAATAGAGGGAATGCTCATTAAATTTACAGATGATATCATGCTAGGGGAAAGTTAACATACTGGCTGTTGGAATCAGGATGCAAAAGGATCTTAATAGGCAATTGAAACCAATAAGATGAAATTCATAAGGGATAAATATAAAACTAGTACTTAGAGTAGAAAAAAAATCACTTTCAAAAAAATAAAATGGGAGAGACCTGAATAGATGACTGTCATTCTGAAAATGATCTGGTAATTTTAGTGGACCACAAGCTCAAAATGAATCACTAATATGATGTGGCAACCCAAAAACCCAGGCTTGGGCTGCAGGCAGAGGGACAGAGCTTCTAGGAATAGAGAAGTACAATTCCACTGTTTGTTTGCCTCATCAGAACTCTTATGGAATACTATGTTGGTTCAATTCTGGATACCAAGGGTTAAGAAGGATACTGATAAACTGGAGTGTCTAGAATAGGGCAATCAGCTTGGTGAAGGGACTTGAGTCCATGACATGAGAATTATTTCAAAGAACTTGATATGTCTAGCTTGGAGAAAGTTGGGGAAGGACAGCTAGGTGGCACAGTGGATAGAGTACCAGGTCTGGAGTCAGGAGGACCTGAATTCAAATCTAGCCTCAGATGCTTCCAAGCTGTGTCCAAATCACTTAACTCCCAGTTTGCCTAGCCCTTGCTGCAATTCTGTCTTAGACTTGATACTAAGACAGAAAGTAAGGATTTTTTTTATAAAGAGAAAGGCAAGGAAAGGCATGGTATCTGTCCTTGAGTGCTTTAATGGTTGTCATGGTGAGGAGGGATCAGACTCGTTCTGCTTGGCCCCAGAGGACAGAACTAGAAGGTAGAGGTTGTAATAAGATGCCAGGAAGAATTTCCTAACAATTAGACCTGTCCTAAAGTGGAATGGGCTGCCTAAAGAGATGGTGGGTTCTCCTTCCTTAAGAGTCTCCAAGTAGAGGCTAGAAACCCTGTCAGCTATGTTATAGTGGAGTTCCCCTTTCTGTATGGATCAATCTCTTAGCTGTTGTTCATCCTTTTGGAAGAGACCAATGATATCACCAGGGAGATATCTTGACTTGTTCTTGAACTGGATTTAAATGAGGCAATTGCACAAAGTTGTCAGCCTCATTCTCTCTTCCAGTCATCAAAGTCCAGTGGCAAGTCAAGACCACTGGTGATGATCAGGGATGAGGTGGATAACTTTGGCATCTTCATTGTCTGGACAAGCTCCAAGGGCTCCATAGGGCCTTTATGACTGATGGAACAGATTGTTCTTTATCCGTGAGAGGAAGCCTTCACATACTCGATCGGAGTAGACAACCTTCCTAACTCATCCATGGATTTGGGGTCTGTTGGCTACTCCCAACCTGGTTTAGCCTGGAATGGGTTAGAAGGGCAAGGGGGCTGTACATGTTACCATTTCTTAGAGTCACAGGGGGACAAGCAGTCCCAAAAGTGGATGGGCAGCCCTGAAAAATCTTGGCAAGTCTCTGGCAAGTAGAGATGCTAGTCCTCTCTCAACACCCCATACAGCCCAAGAGAAACTGTAGAGAGATAAGAGAAAAGACCTCAGGACTGAGTCTTATTGTACATCCCTACAAAGCCTCTGGGACATGGATGGTGATTCAGAAGAGGAGCCTAGGAGCAGATGTAGTAGGAGAACCTTGGAAGGCATTACAAAAATCCAGGAAAGAGAGTTTCTGGCTGGGGGGTGGGGAGAAATCAACTGAGTCAAATGCTACAAAGAGATCAAGAAGGAGACTAATGAGAAAAGGCCATTACATTGGCAATTAAGAAGGTCATTAGTTACTTACAAGAGAGGCATTTCAGTTGAGTAATGAAGTTAGAAGTCAGATTGCAAGAGGTAGAAGAGAAATGAGTGGGATATGGATTTGGCAATGAAAGAGAAAGGTTTTGTGGGACAATAGTTTAAGGGGAAGGCAGTGTCAAATGAAAGATTTTTAAGGACTACTTAGATCTTGGCATGTTGGTCCACAGCAGGAAGGAGTCCATGAATGAAGTGACATAAAGTATTAAAAAGAGATAGAACTGAAAGTGAAAGCTCCAAGAAGAGACTGGAGGGGGTAAGATCAAGGGCACAAAAAAACAGCTTGGTCTTGCCCAGAAGAGCTATCTTTTCCTCCTTGACTAGAATAGAAGGAGTAGAAAACTGCAGATAATGTTGAGAGTAACATGTAATATAAAATTGGAAAGAAGAGGGAGTTTCTCAATTAGACCAAGTGGCTGGTCTAATTGCTTTTTGTGTAGACCTGACCCCAAGCTTGCCAAATTATGATGATTTCTACAGGGAATATTGACAGTGGAAGTAACGAGGGTAGCCAAATAGACTTTGACTCCAAGGTCTTAGAAAGTAGCATTTGAACTTGAAGTTTCAACTCCAGGAAAGAGAAAGAGGGAGAGTCTATCTAGTTCAGCAATGCAAAGGTGGTAGGTAGGTGATCTGAGACAATGAGTTTGTCCCAACTCTGGGTGGTCCTGCTTCCCTGCCCCTTCTTTTAAGATGAGCAAGGGATGCTACTGTTGACAATGGCGACTGAAGTTGAGGAGAAACCCCACCTGACCCTCACCTTCTGGGACTGATGGAAGCATTGGGTGAAGCAACAGTACAGACAACATATGAGAGATATTGCTTCTTCCCTCTCCCTTGCTGAAAGGGTTAGCTCAAATTTCTGATTTTTGGCTGAAATAGAAAATGATAGCTTCCCCTCTCCCACTTCCCTCCCCAGAATGGAAAAAGTAAGAAGACGGAGCCAAAGACAAATGATCTATCCTTTCTGAGATGCTAGCCAAAAAGTCTACTTTTGTTGGATACATTTTGACCGCAAACTCTTCAATCCCACTGCTTTTCTCATTGTTTGATATAGAAAAAAAAAGTTGTATTCAGTTGTGTCCCCCCTTTTGTGACCCTACTTAGTGCTTTCTTGACAGAGATACTGGAGTGGCTTGCCATTTCCTTCTCCAGGTCATTCACAGTTGAGAAACTGAGGCCAATAGGGTTATAAGTGACTAGCCTAGAGTCACACAGCCAGATTTGAACTCAGGAAGGTAAGTATTTATGACCTCTCTCTCTCTCTCTCTCTCTCTCTCTCTCTCTCTCTCTCTCTCTCTCTCTCACTCTCTCTCTCTCTCTCTCACACACACACACACACACACACACACATACATCTGTGCACCTGTGTATCTCTTTCTATCTTAAGTGCTCTACTGGGTTACCTCACTGTCCCCCCAAAAAGTTAAAAAGTTGGTAGCCACCTAAATCTTAACTGATGATTTCATGATGGTGACAGGGTGAGATTTGGTTAAAGAAAAATATTACCTTCCACTCCCCTTTTTAAATGAATGAAAAAATGTTTAAGTCCTTATTATGTATCCAATACTGTGATAGCCTCTCTTCTCAAAGAGCTCACACTCCAAATAGGGGAGACAACACACAATACATATAGTAGAGTTTAGCTGCAGGATGAACAGAGAGCTCAATGGGTGGCCTTTGGTAATTCACTTAATCTTCCTAAGTCCACTTGTCTCTCCCTTGTAAAATGTTGATAATAATACCTGAAACTCCTTCCTGCTGAGGTTGTGGTAAAGGATCAGATACTGAATGCAAGAATGCTTTACCAAGTATAGAGTATAACTATAATCATAGTTCACATTTGTAGACCACTTTACAGTTGGTTACAAAGTGTATCATCAACATTATCTCATTTGATCCTATGAGGAAGAGAATAATTATAATTCATGTTTACTTACTCTTCCAGAGCTGGGCAGTCTATATCTTCCCATCAAGGTTCTAGGGCCATGTTGGTGAAGATGTGGCACACATGCCCCAGTGGCATAGAGGGTGCTGCTCCATTCCCTCTCTCCACAGTGCTTGAAGATATTTTTTGCATGCCTTGTCCCACTGTCCAGCAGACCAACCAGAGTACTTCCTCCCTCCATTCTATGGAGTAATTCAGGGGGCTCACAGGCAGCATGAAAGTGCAGTTTGGGAATGAAATCTCTAAAAGGTTCACCAATTCTGTCTAGGGTAACTCTGAGGGGTTAGGGTATTGGATTAATCTCCCATTTCAGTCAACTCCCCCAATTGTGACTAGTGTTCCAATTTCAATTAATCCACTAGCACCAATTAATTTAAAATATATATTTTATTTTTTTCCAATTATATCTAACAATTTTTGACAAGCATTTTCCAAAATTTTTGAGTTCCCTATTCTTTCCCTACTTCCCTTTCCTTCCCCTTCCTGAGACAGTAAACAATTTGATTTAGGTTATATGTGATCAACATCAATTAATTTTTACAAAGGGACATAAACTTCAAAGTTATATAGCCAGCATCAAAGTATAAACATTTCCCCAACTACTTGGTGAGCACACTCTCTCCTATACCACCTCAGTCTTTGGGGAGAGTGGTCTTGGATTTAATGCAAATTTTATATAACACTGGGTCAACCTTAAAATCAGAGGAATCCAGTTCCTTTGAAAACCAGAGAGCCCCAGTGTGCTGAGTAAATTTATTTTTTTCTTTTAAGAGAGAGAAAACAAAGACACATGTTGATAGAACCAAGCCTGGGGAGGAGAAGTAGGTTTTTCAGTTTTGTAGTATTCTAATAAAGAAGGGAATGTCTGGATTTGGGCAACAACAGTGGAAAGTGAGATGGTGGTCAACAACTTGGAGTGTAGATCAGGATATACCTTCAATAACAATGGAAGAAGACAGCCTTGGAATTATCTACAGGGACTTGGGGACTGCTCAGGGTTGGTCTGAAACATTCTTGGGCAAGAACATTTTCAGGTTAACTTCCAGGGCATGTGTCATTGTTTTATCACATCAATCCTGATGTTCTTCATCAAGATCCAGAAACCCAAGCAATTCTAAACAACAAAAGCCATCAGATATAGTATTACCCTGACAACCGGTCTCACTGTTGCTACAGAGTGGGCCTTGTCTCAGTGTAACAACCTCAGGCAAGGGGATGGCTGGCCATAAAACCCATGAGATTTGTAGTTATTCCAGTTTGGGAAGGGAAGAAACTAACAGAAGATCATCGCTTAGACAAGAGGCAGAGATTTTCACTTATGGACTGTGGTAAGAGTTTAGGGACTCTCCAGGAAAAAAAGGAGAGGTGAAGGGAGAAGTAACAGTCATCCTATAGCAGCAGTAGCACTAGCCAGTGTCCGCCATATGTGCAGTTTCCTTCTTTGAGACCATTAGAAATTACTTCTAAATAGAGAAGCTGAAAAGTGTGTTTCTATGTACTTAATCCTGGGGGTTTCCTACCCTATCCCTGCTTTCTTTCTTTTTTTAAAAACCCCTTACCCTCTGTCGTAGAATCAACACTATGTGGTGGTTCTAAAGCAGAAGAGAGGTAAAGGCTAGGCAATGGGGATTAAGTGACTTGCCCAGGGTCACACAGCTAGGAAGTGTCTGATGTAAGATTTGAACCCAGGACCTCTCATCTCTACGTCTTGTTCTCAGTCCACTCAGCTACCTACTTATTTAATTGTGTTTCTAAAAATTCTGTTAAAGGATACATTTGTCAGATTTAATATTGTTTCTTATAAACATCTGTGGTCAACCGTGTCCTTACATTGACTAATGTCCCTTTGTTTGTGGCATGAAGGCACAAGGGAAGTCTCACTGGAAAGTGACGTTTCCTGGAGCAAGGTTGGGAGCTCAACTTCCAGTCATACTTAAGAGTTTTGCCCTCTACCTAGGGGCATAAGCATAAGTCATTTCAGAACTATAATTCCCAGCACTGAATGAGGGTCATGCTTTATACATCTGCCCTATAGATATAAACCAATGTCACATCCACTGCTATTGGGCTGAAGGTTGTTCTTTGAACCTCAGGGCCAGAAGGCTGCAAATTCCAGCACAGACTCTACTCTTGGACCTCCTAGTGGCTCATACTCTAGTCCTTTTGAAACTTAGACTGTAGCCTCCAATCTCCTCCACCTAAAACAAAAGAAATGCTGGAAGCAAAGAGTGAAAGCCCATGTGCACAGCCCAGAGTCTGTAACTGGGGAGAGCCTGAGGCCCCTCCCCTCCAATCATTATCTCTCTCTTCTGTTGTGAGGAATGCAGAAAAGCAGGAAGGAGTCCTTTTAAAGAGTTGGGAGACACTTTTCCTTATCTGTAAAAGTTGAGATATGGAGCTGGGAAAGGAGGACTCTAGATCCCCACAGGAGTGGGGCAGCACATCATTAAAAAAAAAAATTAGAGGTCTTCTAGGTGACTCAGTAGAATGAGAGCCAGGTCTCGAGATGGGAAGTCCTGGGTTCAAATGTGGGCACAGATACTTCCTAGCTGTGTGACCCTGGGCAAGTCCCTTAACCCCTGTTGTCTAGCCCTTAACACTCTTCTGCCTTGGAACTAATATGTGGTGATCTATTCTAAGACAGAAGGAAAAGGTTTTTTAAAAAATTACCTTAGAGATAATAGATGACAAAGAAGGAAGGAAAGAAGGGAGGGAGGGAGAAAGGAAGGAAGGAAGGAAGGAAGGAAGGAAGGAAGGAAGGAAGGAAGGAAGGAAGGAAGGAAGGAAGGAAGGAAGGAAAAGAGGAAGAAGAGAGAGCATAAAGGAAGGAGGGATTAAGTACTTCCTGAAGCTAGGCACTGTGCTAAAAACTGGGTATGGGGCAGTAGATAGCCCAGAACACCAGGCCTAGAGTTAGGAGGACCTGAGTTCATATCTATCCTTAGACATCCTACCTGTGTGTCCCTAGGCAAGTCACTTAATCCCATTGTCTAGCTCTTGCCACTCTTCTGTCTTAGAACTGATACTAAGACAGAAGGTAAGGGTTTTAAAATAATAAAAATAAAAACTGATACAAATGATACAAATACAAAAAAAATGGGGGGGGGATACAAATGCAAAGCAAAAAGAAAGTTGAAAAGGAAGAAGTGGGAAAGGTTTTTCATGTCCAGAGAAAGTCAGGACAGGGTCAGAGGAAAATGAGGCAGGACTGACTTGGCTTATCTATAAGATGGAGGAACTCCCTACAGGGAGAAGAGGGACAGGCATTGTGGAGGGATATTCCATGGTGATTGAGCCACAAAGGTGGTAGGCTGCTCCTGGATGAGCTCCAGAATGAACCAGCAGTAGAAGGGGCCTGGTTTTGAAGGAATGTTGTAGGTAGGGTGAACTAGATCTATAGCCACAAGATCTGGAACCAAATTCCAGTTTTGTCACTTGTAGTTGTGACATGGGACTAGTTTCTTCTATCTGGGAAGTTATATATGAGAAGTTATGAGGTTGCAGCTGGGTAGCTCAGTGGATAGAAAGACAGGCCAAGAGATGGGAGGTCCTGGGTTCAAATCTGGCCTCAGACACTTCCTAGCTGTGTGACCCTGGGCAAGTCACTTGACCTGCATTGCCTAGCCCTTACCACTCTTCTGCCTTAGAACAAGAAAGAAAGAAAGAAAGAAAGAAAGAAAGAAAGAAAGAAAGAAAGAAAGAAAGAAAGAAAGAAAGAAAGAAAGAAAGAAAGAAAGAAAGAAAGAAAGAAAGAAAGAGAAAAATATTTTAAAAATAAAATTATATTAAAAAGTAATAAAATTCTTGTATAGGTGCTTTGTTTTCTCTATAGCCTACATAACTAGGCCTGGGGCTATTCAATGCTAGGTTATGTTTAAAAATTTTAGGAGTGAGAATGGGGCACTGTGTTCTGAGGTTACAGACTTCAAACTGGGTCCTAAGAAAGAGAACCATCTTTTATGTTGGCCTGGAGTGAACATAAACTTCTCAGGCCAGGGTGGGGAGGAATGAATCCAATCACAAAAAGATAAAACCATGATTGTGCCAGCAATTAAAGAGTTAAGAAGTACCAATCTTCTGGCATAAATCAGCAGATTGAAATGGTAACTATGGTGACCACCAATTGACAAAGAACAAACCATTTCAGTAGCATTCCACTGATAGATTCTGCTAATAAACAGCAAATAGAGATTTAAAATGTAGACTAGTCATTCTAGATGACAAAATAAATAAGTCTTAGCAGGTATATTTTTAACACTTTCAAGCTCAAACTCTACATCCTGGCAAATGTATGGCATAAAAATAGCTCATAGGTTTGATAGGTAGAAGAAATCATTGATCATTTATTTAGTCAAACCAACCCACCCATTTTACAAAGGAGAAAACGGAAGCCCAGAGAACTTAGATGACCCTAGAAAGAATGAATGTTACTAGACAAGCAGTGGGTTTGGAATCAGAGGACCTGGGTTTGAATCTTGGCTTTGTTTCTTCCTCTAGGTATCACCCCCTGGACAAGTCACTTCATGTTTTCTGCCTCAGTTTCTTTATGTGTAAAATGGAGATTATAACACTTGTAGCCATTTCCACATCTGGTTATTGTGAGCATCAAATGAGATAATATATGTAAAGTACTTTGCAAAACCTTAAGGTGCTTCAAAAATATCAATTATTATTTTTTGCCTATTTTAAGGACATATGGGTAATGAGTAGTAAATCCAGGATTGAAATCCAGGTCTTCTGACATTATATAAATATCAGCTATAGCAGTATGACCTTGAACAAAATCTCTTTGTCTCCATTTCTTCCTATGTGAAACGAGAGATTTATGCTAGATAATTTCTAAAGTATCTTTCAGCTTTAAATCTATGAATCAGTGCTAAATGCAGTAATCAGAAGGGGCTACTGTAAAAATGGAGATTTTAACCCCAGACTTCAATCCCCAGAAGTCCTTGGTACTTCCCAGAATTCCCTATAATCTCACCTGAGTCCTCACATGAGTGTGGGAACACAATTTAGTATTTAAAGGGCTCTCTGCCTCCCAAGACTCTCTTCTTCTGCTTCTAAGCACATGCATCTCTCTACCTGGCAGGCAAGATGTAGTGAGTAGGTTGTGAATGGGCTAATGTGCCCTAGGAGCTCAGAAGCCACAGTAGAAGACGGGTTTATACTTACTTTGAGGAAAGAGCATTGCTTAGCTTTGGGTGCCTAAAGAATGTCAAGGTATTGAGTCCAAAGATTCCATTTATAGGGCCTCTAATCAAAGAAACTCCTCCCCTCTCCCACCTTCCACCTTCTCTTCTGGTAAGACATCATCTTTGACATCTTTAAAAGATGAGTGAATCCCTGGGTTGTAGATTATAAAATCTGATGGATCACGAGTTACTCCACTCCTCAAGTCCTTTGAAAGGTTTTTGATTTTAGGGGGGGGGGGTGTCAAAAAGGAAGGGAAAAGTACTAATATCTATCTAGAGATACTTAGCAATTCTTATGAGAAAGACAGATTTTGGTCCCATTCATTCACCAAGTCTAACAAAGATTCTAGAGAAGTTAAAGGATGTCCAAGATCACATCTGCCACACAGTAAGTGGCAGGACTGGGATTTGAATTCATATTCTATGACATTCACAATCAGTAGACACGTAATTCCTTTCTAGCTTTTGGCCATCACCATGTTATGAATATTTTTGTACCTGTAACATGAGTCCTTTCTTGCTCTCTTTGACCTCTTTGGAATAAGCTATAGCAGTGAAATTGAAGGATTAGAGTATATGAACAATTTAGTACCATTTCTTGTAAAATTTCCAGTTATTTTTCAGAATAGGACAATTTACAGCTCTACAACACCATTTAGCACACTTGCCTTCTCATCTCTCTGCCATTGAACATTTTCATATTTTACCATCATTGCAATTTTTTCCAAGTTATTTGAGTTTGTATTTTTCTAATATTTAATGTTTTTTTTCTCCAGATGACTATTGGCAGTTTGCATTTCTCATTTTAAAAACTGTTCATATCTTTAGCTCATGTATCTCTTGGGCAATGACTATTATTTTTCTATGTTTGTCAATGCTCTATGGAGTAAAGCAAAACAAAACAAAAAAAACCCTTACCTTCTGTCATAAAATTCATACTGATTTTCGGGATTCCAAGACAGAAGAGCAGTGAGGGCTAGGCAATTGGGGTTAAGTGACTCTCCCTGGGTCACACAACTAGAGAAGTGTCTAGGGTAAAATTTGAACCCAAGACCTCCCATCTTTAGGCCTGACTTTCTGAGCCAGAGAACTGTGGAGAAAAATGATGAGTAGTTTAGTAGAAGATACATATGGTCTAGTTATCTTATATTAAATAATACAGATTGCAAATGGATAAAGTATTTGAGCATTTAAAAGTCATTCTCTTGCACTGAATTGCCCTGCCCCTAAAGATTTTTAATGTCAGATTTTTATCAGAGATTTTTAATGGAAAGAATTTCTCCCAATCCATAACTTTTCTTCTTTTTTAAAAAGCTGCATTGCTTTTATTTTTATTTTTTTGTGTAGATATTTTATTTTACCAATTACATGTAATAATTTTCCATATAAATTTTCTGAAGTTATATGATATAAATTGTCTCCCTCTCTCCCTTCCCTCCCAACTCTTGGAGATGGTAGGCAATTTGATCTGGGTTATACATATATCATGCAAAACATATTTCCATTTTTTTTTTGGTAAGAGGATAATCATATAAAACCAAAGCCCCCAAATAAAAACCCTAATAAACTAAAGTGAAAAACTGCATGCTTTGATCTACATTCCAACTCTAATAGTTCTTTCTCTGGGAGTGGATAGCATTCTTTGTTGTGAGTCC
This sequence comes from Monodelphis domestica, assembly GCF_027887165.1. Classification (NCBI taxonomy): domain Eukaryota; kingdom Metazoa; phylum Chordata; class Mammalia; order Didelphimorphia; family Didelphidae; genus Monodelphis; species Monodelphis domestica. The sequence goes on along the minus strand of NC_077227.1, from coordinate 320,823,364 downwards.
TTCAGAATTGTCTTGGATCATTGGTATTGCTGAGAGTAGCCAAGTCTTTCACAATTGATCATTCTGCAATTTTGCTGTTACTGTGTACAATATTCTCTTGGTTCTGCTTATTTCACTCTATCAATTCATGTAGGTCTTTCCAGCTCTTTCTGAAATCATCCTATTTATCATTTCTTATAGCACAATAGTATTTCATCACTATCATGTACCAGAATTTGTTCAGCCACTCCCAAGTTGATGGAAATCCCCTTAATTTCCAATTCTTTGCCACCACAAAAAGGCTGCTATAAATATTTTTGTACAAGTAGGTCCTTTTCCTTTATTTTTTGAAATTTCTTTGGAACACAGACCTAGTTGTAGTGTTACTGTATCAAAAGGTATGCTCAGTTTTATGGCCCTTTGGGCATAGTTCCAAATTGTCCTCCAGAATGCTTGGATCAGTTCACAATTCCACCAACAATGCATTAGTGTCCCAATTTTGTCACATCCCCTCAAACATTTATCACTTTATTTTACTATCATATTGGCCTGATAGGTGTGAGGTAGTATCTCAGCATTGTTTTAATTTGCATTTCTCTAATAAAGAGGGATTTAGAACATTTTTTTCGTATGATTATTGATGGCTTTGATTTCATCTGAAAATTGTTTATATTCTTTGATCATTTGTCAATTGGGGAATGGCTTGTATTCTTAAAAAAATGAAATAGTTTATTATAGATTTGAAAAATACCTTTATCACAGAAAATTCTTATAAATTACCCCCCCCCCCAGTTTTTCATTTCCCTTCTAATCTTGGTTACATTGGTTTTGTTTGCATAAAACATTTTTAATTCAATATAATCAAAATTATTAATTTTTATCTTATAATATTCTTTTTCTTATTTGGTCATAAATTCTTCTCTTCATAGATCTGACAAGTAAGCTATTCTATGTTCCCCTAATTTATTTATGGCATCACCCTTTGTGTCTAAACCATATATGTGTATGTGTATACGTATGTGTATATATATATACATATACCCATTTTGACTTTATCTTGATATAGGGTGTGAGATATTGATCTATATCTAGTTTCTGCCATATTGTTTTTCAGTTTTCCCAGGAGTTTTTGTCAAATAGTGAGTTCTTATCCCAAAAGCTAGAATCTTTGGGTTTACCCCTAATATATTCCATCAATTTTTAGAATTCTCAGTACACAGGCAAAGAAAAGGCTGGGAAAATGAGCAAACAGCAGAAGAAACGCCTAACCCTAGAAACTGTCTATGGAGACAAAGAGTGAAGCACAGCATCAATAGAAGATAATGAGATCCAAGTAACCACATGCAAAACTTCAAAGAAAAATAGAAATTGGTCTCAAGCACTGGAATCCAGAATTCAAAAAGGAAATCAAAAATCAAATGAGAGAGGTGGAAGAAAATGAGAAGAAAAGTGGGGAAAAGAAATGAAAGTAATACAAAAAGAAAATAATAATTTAAAAAGAAAATTTGGTCAACTGGAAAAAGAGGCAAAAAAATCCAATGAAGAAAAGAGTTCTATGAGGAAAAGGACGATCAAAAGGTCATGGAAGAAATTCATTCTTTAAAAATTAGAATTGGGATATCCTTTGCAATGCTGTGGCATCCTCTATGTTTTCTTTTTGTACCACATCTCCAGTTAAATTTTATCTAGGGGTAAATAGTTTGACAAGTTATGGCTCTAGTTAACTGATTGGATAATGATTTTTTAGTTGTGATTTCAAAATCAGACACCACTCTGAGCATTTCTCCCCTACCAAGAACAACAAATACCTCTATCCTTTGAATAACTGTAGCATTTTGTTTTTACTGTCTGTCTTACAATTGATATTAATAGAGATTCCAAAGCAGAAGAATAGTAGGGACTAGCCAATTGAGGTTTTAGTGACTTGCCCAGGATCACACAGCTAGGAAGCTTCAGAGGTCAAATTTGAAATCTGATCCTTCTGTCTTCAAGCCTGGCATTCTATCCACTGTGCTCCCTAGCTCCCCCCTAGCAGTTTATGTACTGAGTGAGGGGAACCCTCCCCTGAGATCATACATTGGGGCCTCACCCACATCATGCCACTGAAGGTGGGTCATGGGGCAGTGACCTAGGCACCTGAGCCAGAAAGGATTGAGATATGGATCCAGGGTAAAAGAAAAGGAATAAAAGAGAGGGTTTGAGGAAGTGGGGCTCTCTATTCACTTGGGCACCCTGTGAAAGTAAGGTGGCTGATGGAGCCATGTGGAGAGCATTCACATGACTAGTTAGAATAAGTTTCTTTCTCTCTGTCTGCCTTCTCTTATTCAAGTATTCAAATATTAAGGCAAAAGTTCAGTAGTGTCTCCCTAAAGTTGAATATTTAGGGTTTGTTTTAACTGCTGGTGCCCACTCCATTTCCCCTAAGTACACTGAAGATATTCAGAAATTGACCACCCCCTCCACTAAGAAACAATTGAGGGCAATTATAGGAGCAATAGGATTTTGTAGTGTAAGGAATTAAAATTAAGGGTGTGACTAAAATATATAAAATTTATAAATAATATGGTGGTCGCTGATTTAAAATATTATAGCTCAAGTCAAAATGACTTTCAATAGTTTTTATTTACAAAATAGGTGGAGAGAGTGAAAGTTGAGAAATACAGGAAGAGTATTGAGCAGATACTTAGCCTATCACACTAAATTGGTGCTCAACTCAGCCCAGTGACTTGTTAACTCTCGACTGGAAAGCCAGTCACTCACCCAAGTTCCTTCCAAGAGGAGTTTGAGCTGAAGATGATGACCTGTCAAGAATGACTCCTGAAGCTGACCTCTAGCCCCAGAAATTCAGGGTTTTTATAGTGACTTCTTGTTCCTTCCCCTCTTCACAGGGGTCAATCACAGCTTTCAAATTGTTTAGCACAGGGGGGGGGGGGGTGGGGGCAGTGTCTTGCAGGATCCACTTCTCATCCTCTGGAGGAAACTCTTATAAAAAAGATTCACAATTTCCTGACTTATTGAGTTGTTACCCACTTTAGCAAATGACTTGACAACACTCTTACTTAGTATCTGGTGAGGTTCTAAGTAGGGGTACTAAAAGAAAGTCTGATTCACACTTCACAGTCTGATGAGGTACTAAGTAGGGGTACTTAAATTAGTGTTAACCAAGTGTTAACTCAAGATAGACAAAGAGAATAAAGAATTCCTTTTCACACTAAGCAGTGGATCCCTTGCTATGGGGAAATCACTAAACCTCTTATAGCTCTGACAAAAAACATTCAGTCCCTGAACCACTCAAATTAGATGCAGAACACCTGTCAGCTCTTTCAGAATTAAAACAAGCTATTCTGTCTGCCCCTGCTCCAAGCATTCCAGATTACAAAAAGCCATTTACCTTGTGTGTATATGAATGGGGGGGGTGGCTTCAGGTGTTTTAACTCAAACTTTGGGGTCTGTTCAGCATCCAGTTGCTTATTATTCAGCACAGCTGAACCTAGTAGCTGCAGGAGCCTTGCCCTGTCTTAGAGGTATAGTATAGCCGCTAAAGCTTTGTTGTTAACTAAATCCACTGATTTAATATTGGGGTGCCCATTAACCATAATGTGCCCACATGAAGTGGAGGCATTGTTGTTAAGGCATAGAACATAGACATTTTTCAGATCAAAGACTCACTAGGTATGAGATTGTTGGGGAATGAAAATATTACCTTGAAACACTGTACAATCATTAATCCTGCCACATTGCTTCCAGATTTGCCAGTTTCAGGAGAACCATTGCACAACTGTGAATCTTTAGTGACTATGGCTGAAAAGCCTCAGGATAATCTCTTAGACTTTCCTTCAGACATCCCAGACATGGTTTTATTCAGTGATGGTTCTTCTTTCATGAGGAATGGCATATGCTACACTGAAGCTGATGTAGTAACAGAATTTGCCACTCTTTGGTCAGCTTCACTGTCCTCAAATATAAGTGCTCAAGATGAAGAACTGATTGTTTTAAAATATGCCTGTATACTTGCGAAGTGTAAGAAAGCAATAATTTACACAGATTCTAGGTATGCCTTTAGAATTTACCATGCAGTGGACATGCTGTGTCTCCAAAGAGGGTTTCTAATTTCTCTTGGAAATGCAGAGATTATTAATAAAATACATTCTGCTTTCCAATTACCTGAAGTCCATTGTTCTGCTCATACAGGCAATATTGACCCTGTCTCTAGAGGGAACCACCTGGCAGATATTTCAGCAAAGCTTGCTACCTTAAAAGGGCCTGAGTTGATTTTAGTTTTGACAACTAGTAATGACTCAAATTTCTCTTTCTCTCTTATAATGAACAGAAAGTGGAAAAATGAAAACAAAAGTTTAAAGCATAATAGATTGATGGAGTATGGGTGTCATCTGAAGGAAAAACCCTACTTCCTAGGGGTTCTATCACCAAATATGCTTCTCTGTTCACAAGAGTGGTCACTTTGGTACTCAGGATATCTTAGACTCTGTTAAAAAGATCTGGATAGCTCTTGGTATAACCACCATAGCCTCCAAAGTGTGTGCAACCTGTCCCACTCACCAGGCATACAATCAACATGCTTTTTATGGCAAAGTTTTTGGTGGGTATCCTCTGGCTTACATACCTTTTGAGCATTTACAAATTGATTTTATTACTATGTTCAAGGTTAGACATTATGTCTGGTCATTGTAGATCAACTGACCAGATTGATAGAAACCTTTCCTAGTGCCCAGGCCACAGCAGCCTTTGTTGTTAAGGTGTTCTTGAGGGAGATTATCCCTCACTTTGGCCTACCAGCATGCATTGATTCAGATAGGGGAACCCATTTTATTGATTCTATTTTATCTCAAGTTTATTCTTGTTTGGGGATCACTCCCCAATTCCACATCCCCTATCACACCACCAGAGATCAAGCCAAGTGGAAAGAATGAATAGAGCCCTTAAAAATATGATTGGAAAATTGTGCACTGATACTCATTTGAAATGGCCTGAGGTTCTCTCCTTAGCTCTGTTTTATCTTTGTAGCAGGCCCAGGGGAGATCTACACATCTCACCATTTTAAGATGCTTTTTGGACATCCCCCATACAGGCTAAGCCTTTTTCTCCTGCATATACATTATTACTAGTTGGGGGAACACTTCTGTTGCTTCTTATATAAAGGATTTGCAGGTCAAATTGTGAGAATTCCATGAATCTGGATCTTGGTACAAGCAGGACCTCTAGATTCCTCACTCCATGACCTATACCTAGGAGATAAGGTGTACACAAAGAACTTCCAGTGCACTGAAAGAACTCAGCCTGCCTGGGAAGGTTCACTTTCAAGTACTGCTAACCACTCCAAAAGCTTTCAAAATTGGAGAAAAGGCCTCTTGGATTCATTGTTCACATGTAAAATGGGCACCTTTTACTGACACTGAGTGACTGTATCCTGTCACATATATTGTATTTGCTACTTGTTTGTTTTAATATTTAATTTTGTTTTTTCAGTTTACATATTAATCTAATCTTAAAATGTTCCATTCTTTCAGTTAGTTCCAGTCACTTTCAGTTAGTATGTTTTGGCTATTAGCTATATGTTCTCTTACATTGTCTTTATTTGTACCCTCTTCCTAGGACTAGACTAGAGATAATAACATTATAAAAGTCCATAGGCAAGTTGGACAAACTCTTTTCCAAGGCAAAGTCATTGGTCCTTATGGATGCTGTGTCTGTCACCAGATCCATTGGAGCTCTGTTTTGACCTGGGCAACAATTCCAGTCCACAGAAATGAGATGTTGACATAGTTACATGTTACCTAAAAGGCCTTGCTCCTTTTGCCTCTGTGAATTGTCACATAGATGATGAGAGATGGACTCCATCAAAACGGTTACAACCTATATCAGTGACCTTTGAAGAATTTAATGAGCTGAAAATCTCAATTGATTTTAATGGGTCTTCAGAAGTGATCTTTAGATATCTAGGAGCACCACTACCTCTGACTAATCATTCTCTTGCCTGTGACTTGTGTGTGACAAGAGACCAGAGTCCATTAAGTAGTAGTAAGTATATGGGTGACAAAGTGAAGTACAACTGCACCATTCCATCCCCTACCTCCACATTTATCTGTGCTAGAGTACAGCTTAGGAATGCAATGGATGGGACATAAATACATGCCTTTTATGGCTGTTACAATTTCATCCTGGTGGAGGAAGGATTCCCGGTGGGACTTGGTGACCCCTGGACAGTTCTGTGTAACTCTTTAGCTTACTCTACCCTTCCACCAGGATAGTACAGTACTTGTGGTTTAGCCTATGTTATTCCACCTTTATCAGTGCATCATCATCACTATTTTGGCTGGTTAGGCAAGTCCATGGCCAGAAATCTAGATTCTTGGTGGCATTATAGACCCCAAAGGTTGAGGCCAAATTCAGTAGCATCTTCATCAGTAGTTCCGAGGTTTTTCTGGGCACTCCTGCCAAATTTTAGAATGATGGCAGTGATAGACATATCTCAGCTGAAGTTGAAAAATTGGCTCAAGACACAGCTCAAGCCATCCCCCAGACTACTAAGTGAAATAGAATAGGTAATCTGTTGTGAACTATTTCTTGTTGTAACTAATGTACTCTGGCTTGTGACTAGAGAGAGCATCTTGGCTTGTCCTGCAAAACCTCTCTCTCTCCAAGTCTCTACCACATAAGGCTATCTCTTACTTACAGGAAGAGATTGACTCCTTAGCAAAAACAGTTCTACAAAATTGGCTGACCTTTGACATGCTCACAACCGCATCGGGAGGCACATGTACTTTTATTAATCAGTTGCTCTTATGTAAATAGATCTGGAATAATTGTGACAAATATCCATGAACTTTAAAAGATTTTCAATGACATGCAACAAGTGGCAATAGAGACTCATGTGACTCCTAATGATAACTGGTGGAATCTCTCATGGCTGCAGGGAACTGGTTTGCTTGTAGTTATCATCAAATGGACTCTTAGAGTTTTGGGGATTGTGGTACTTCTTGGAACCTGCATTAGCTGTTATACTACTGTTTATAACAAGCTTTTACCTGGTGAAAAAATTATGTACACTCACACTGTGGATCATAACCAACTTAGAAAGGAGAGCTCATTTTTGAGAGAGAAACCTTTGAGTTGTACCTCTGTTTGGCTGTCCCATTGTCACATGGAATGTGAATTATGAGTTTCTGAACTTTTTATTATTGTTTTTCTTTATATTTAAAATAGGATACTTGATTTTTTCTTTTTTTGTACTTGAATATATGGAATCAGTATTAATATTTTTTTTTATTTTGAAGGATAAGTTTTACAAGATCTATTAGCCCTAATACCAATGCATATACAAAAGCTTTAGACTGTAGAAACCTGCCATTGACTATAAAGTATTATGGGACTTTAATGAATAATTGTGTCTGATTTCAAAAGACAGGATCATAACAGAGCTACTGCACAGTGCAAAGAGACACAAGGTCAAGGAGACCAACAATCCCTGTGGGGTTGATGAGGATCTATGCCAAAACAGTGGACTTGTTTTGTAATTCAACAGAGTGGCTGTTTGACTAATTCAGACACTGGATTTCCCTATGTCAGTTTCTATAATTACTTTAGTTTGGCTTTCATTTTGGCTCCCCTATCCCTGAGACTGAAGGTAAAATCAGACCAGAGAATCATATTTCCCTTTTACTGCAAAATTTTGTCCCCCTCTAATTAAAATGTGGCAGTTTTCTATAGTCCTGGCTGCCGATGGGTGAGCATAATATTGCTGCAATTGTTGTGCATGTTTGTAGAACATAAACCACTTTAATTGGACCTTGCTCATGATTCAAGGATCTGTTACGGTTTTATTCTTTTACTCATAATTTTATATGCATAGGATTTATATATATATATATATGTATACATATATATATATATATATATACTTTTTTAACTCAGAATTTAATTTTTTCTCTCTTATTTGTTTTTTTGGAGTTTTTCATTTTCTTTTGAGAATTGATTCCTATACCCCATAACTCAATCATGTATCCCCAGGGTGATTCTAGTGTTAGTCAACACCTTCCTCAAGGGGGATTGTATAATTACCCTAAATTCCAAAGTTTAAAATCTTCTAAAGCAATTTTAGGGAAAGAAAATCGCCAACACCCTGAATCAAGAAAGAGGATCTTCTGCAGAAGCTATTATAAGGATGCTTACAGAGACCACACACTACATCAAAATATCCAGAGTGAACTTTGGGATATAATGAACTGAACTGAGGGGAGCTGAACCAATCATTTATTCTGAATGTAAACTGTTATGCCAAAGGGGAGTGCCCCCAATCAGCTTTTTGTCAATGCATCTATCAATCTTTTCTGTTTGTTTGTTTTCTTTCTCCTTTCTTTTCCTTTCTTCTTATCCCCAAATTGTTGTAATTCCCTCCGTGTAAAATGCAATATTTTACACACCTCTAGTAAGAGAAGCTTTAGAAGTGTAAACTACATATATAGAATGATTCACTGGGGAGACCTGACATGTTATTCTCCAAAAAAAAAAAACCCTGAATGAGGAGATTTAACTGAATCAAGGGGGGATTGTGTGAGGGGAACCATTCCCTGAGATCACACACTGGGGCCCCTGCCTACATCACGCCACAGAGGGTGGGTCATGGGGCATTGGCCTAGGCTCCTGAGCCAGAAAGGATTGAGATATGAATCCAGAGTAAAAGAAAAGGAATAAAAGGGGGGGTTGAGGAAGTGGGGCTCTCGATTTGCTCAGGCACCCGGCAAAAGGAAGGTGGCTGATGGAGCCATGTGGAAAGCATTCACATGACTAGTTAGAATAACTTTCTTTTTCTCTGTCTGCCTTCTCTTATTCAAGTAAATATTAATAAACTCTGTGGAAATTAGGGATGGGAGTTTAATTTAGTTATTATAGTACTGTACCAAACTTTTCACATCCTGCTTATAGCTAGTTGTCTACACACATTATCTTCCCCTTCCTTTCTGTTTTGTGAACTCTGAAAATACTCAGGACTCTGTGGCCTGAGGACATAGGCATTCTTGAAGAATAAAAGCTATAGAAAGTATTGCTTTAATATTGATAATGGCAAAAATATTTTCTCTTCCTGGTACAACAGTAAGTCAACACAGGAAAAAAAAAAGGATAGAGAAATTCACAAAAGTTTTCCTGGGATCAGAGTGTGCTAGAGCCACTCTAAACAGATCCATTGAGCTTATTGTTAAATTTTCAGTGTGAGCATTTACAGAATATGAAGAAATAAGCAAAGACTAGAAATCAGGCCTAGATTTATTCTTTCATTTATTATCTAGACCTAAGAAAAAGATGGAGAATATGTTAATAATGAAGATTAAACTAAGAAGTGTGTTGTGCATAGATTCTTTTTTTTTTCCCCTCAGAAAGCCAATTGCTTATCATTTGCAGCATATCATGCTAGGTAGGGCACAGAAAATAGTTAAATAGTCCTGATAAACCACTGAGACATGTACCTCCTCCTCTTTTCATCCCCCTCCCCCACTCCTGTTGGGTAGACTATTTACCTTCTTGTTAATCATCTTTTTGCATTTAAATTTCTTTGGACCAGCATGTTCAAAGAAGGGTTTTCATTAGGTATTTCATTAATTTGATGGTTGGGGAAGTACAAACACAGGTCCTTCTTTTCCTTTCTTTCCACATAGAAGCAGACTCTGTCACATCTATTAATAATAATAACTAGCATTTATAGAGTATTTTGACACTTGCAGTGTCATGAGTATTTCTTCATTTTATCCTGACAACACTTTCTTCCCTTCCCTTCCCTTCCCTTCCCTTCCCTTCCCTTCCCTTCCCTTCCCTTCCCTTCCCTTCCCTTCCCTTCCCTTCCCTTCCCTTCCCTTCCCTTCCCTTCCCTTCCCTTCCCTTCCCTTCCCTTCCCTTCCCTTCCCTTCCCTTCCCTTCCCTTCCCTTCCCTTCCCTTCCCTTCCCTTCCCTTCCCTTCCCTTCCCTTCCCTTCCCTTCCCTTCCCTTCCCTTCCCTTCCCTTCCCTTCCCTTCCCTTCCCTTCCCTTCCCTTCCCTTCCCTTCCCTTCCCTTCCCTTCCCTTCCCTTCCCTTCCCTTCCCTTCCCTTCCCTTCCCTTCCTTTCCTTTCTTTTCCTTTCATCTTAGTATCAATTCTAAGACAGAAGACTGGCAAGGGATAGGTCACTGGTGTTAAGTGACTTGCCCAGGGTCACACAATAGAAAGTCTAGATTTTACTTTCCTGACTCCAGATGTATGAGAGATTATCTATTCCAATGATTTTGTACAATTTAAATCCTGACAAAAATGCACTTGTTTCAGTTCTTCAGGAATCCATGCTTTCTTTCTCTGGGTGGTAATGTCCTCTGCCATGTGGGATAGCAGAAACAAGAGCTAATAATATTACAACTATCATCTATATAGCACATACTATATGCCAGGCATCGTGGTCAGAGTTTTACAATTATCATCTCATTTGATCCTCACCACAACCCTGGGAGGTAGGTGCTAATCTTCTCCCTATAAGGAAACTGAGGCAAACAGGTTAAGGGACTTGCCCATGGTCACATAGTTAGAACTTGGTTCAAGTTCCAACTCCTACACTTAATATGTGATACCAGGCATATTATTTCGCCTCTCTGTGACCCAATTTTTTTAGCTATAATAAGGACATATAATGCTTGAATTACCTCCCTCTCTTATAGGACTGCTGCCCTTAGTTTTAAAACACAAAACATCAGGGCAGCTAGGTGACTCAGTGGATAGGGGTCCAGTCCCCAAGACAGGGTTTTCTGGGTTCAAATTCGGCTTCAGATGCTTCCTAGCTGTGTGACCCTGGGCAAGTCACTTAACCACAATTGCATAGCCCTTACTACTCTTCTGTTTTGGAATGTGTATTGGTTCTAAGACAGAAGGGAAGGGTTTTTTTGTTTTTGTTTTTTTTAAATCATTAAATACTTTAAAGCATGATACAGCTCTTGTGGAGGACTTTTTCTGGATTTTCTGGCATTGGAGAAGGAGGAAGGGTTAGGGCCCCCTCTTGCCTGGGGAAGCTATTGCTTCTGGTTCAATGATATCCATTCTTTTCTGCTTCTAGACGACAAAGACTGGAAATGGCTACAAACATGTGAGTTTTGAAAGGTCAGGAGAGTGAGTCACTGGAGATCTGGAAACAAAATGCAAGCTGAGATTTGCTGGAAGTCATATTGTGAGGAGAGAAGCTCTCGGAGCCCTGTTGAAACAGCCAGTCTAGCATCAAGGCCCAAGGGAATGAATGACTCCTAAGGAATTTCCCAAGAGGAAAATGACAAATGTTGGAGCGACTGCAGGAAAACAGGCACATTAATGCACTGTTGGTAGAAACATCAAGTAGTCTGGCCATTCAGAAAAGCAATTGGGAATCATACCCCTGAAGTAACTAAACTGGACATATCCTTTAACCCAGCAATACCGCCACTGCATACACCCCCAAAGAAATCAGAGAAAGAACAAAAAGACCCAGAGGTTTAAAAATATTGATAGCATTTCTTTTCATAGTAGCCAAATCCTGGAAATTAAAAGGATGTCCACCTATTGGAGAATATCTAAAAAGTAGAATATGTGAGTATAAGGAAATATTGGAAGAAATTTCAGAAGGGGAAGTTTTAGAGGAAATAAAGTGGGAAGCTAGAAGACATTTATGAAGTGAAGTAAGAAGAACTAGAAGGATGATTTCTATAATGACAGTATTGTGTGCCCCCAAACCAACAATATCGTGAAAGACTTTAGAACTATGGTCAATGTACTAACAAACTGTGATTCCAGAGCACCGTGGATGAAACAAGCTATCTACCTTCTGTCAGATGTGCAAAATGAAGCATAGATTTTTGGACATGGCCAATGTAGGAATATATTTTGTTTGTCTGTGCATCTGTTATGAAGCCTTGTTTTTTTCTTCTTTTTAATTGTTCAACTGAGGTAGGGAGGGGGAGGGGGAAGAAGATAAAATTTAATAAAAAATAATATGTATCTTTAAAATAATCATAAAAATAATAACTTTAAATTTGAGGATAAAAGGGAGCAAGCTTTTTGAGACAAAAGTTATATAGAAATTGTATGAAGACTGAGACCACCCTCCTGAGGGACCAAGGTGATTTGGGGAGAGTGTGTCCTAAATGGGGCATACACTATAACCAGCAATACCACCATTGCATATACCCCCAAAGAGATCAAAGAAAGAATTAAAAGACCCAGAGGTTTAAAAACAGCTCTTCTTTCATAGAAGCAATATATTGGAAAGTAAAGGGCTGTCTGCCTCTTGGGGTCTTGAAGGAAGATCTTTTTACTTCTTTCTTCTTGCTTTACCTGTAAAGTAAATATCCTTTTGTTAGAAGAAAATAAGCATGATATAAATTTGAATAATTACAATTGGATAATTCTCATTAGGAAACAATCTTTGTAATTTTTTGTGACTGAAAATTTGTATTGGTTTTATAACTGGCAGACACCTAAACACTGTTACATCTTGATAACCAGCCTACTGATGAAGAGACTCCAGATTTCTCTGGACCTTAGAGGACAGATGCCCAGTGTGTTACAAAACTATGCTTAAAGCCTTTCCAGCTTGCTGAGACCTTCCAGAGCTTGCCCTCCCCTGACATCATCCAGGTTAGACCCCTTCTAGGGTAAGTCATGGTAAAATGTTATCTATTTATTTTAATTTTATTTATTAATAGATTTCATTTATAAGTATCTCATCCCCCTCTCTCCCCCCAGCATCATAATGGGCATCATCTAGGAGACAGATATATAAGTATATGTATATAAATTATGACTTTCATGTTTCCATTTCTCAGTTCACGCTCTGGAGATAGAAGACTGCCCTCTCCTCTTTCCTCATAAACATAAGAGAAAATGAATAAGACAGAATACTTTAAATACAGTACAGATGACTAATGAGGCCTCTTTCCACACTGTGTAATCCAAACGCTTTTATGTCTTCAGGTCAAATCACTCAAAAGTTCAAGAAACACAGCTCAAATTAAAATCTTCTATTGTCTGTAGGCAGGCCTGACTCAGGTTTGTGGATGATTGTCACATTTATAATAATTTGTTTTAAACTCATTCATTTTTTTACAGTTGTTAATGTTTTTATTGATGCAATGTTTTAGAGCTGGTTTGGGCAAAACTGATT